>NC_066618.1:123294612-123595347 GCF_025201925.1 Gopherus flavomarginatus | reverse complement strand
AGTCATCATATTTCCCAGCCTGACCATAAGGAATTTAATAAAAAGTAGCAGCACTTAAAACGGATCTCTAGATCATCATCAGCGTTGTTTTTAACCTTCAGTGCTGTTGGGTTTGATTGGAAAAATATACAGTAACTTTGTATCAGCAAAAGATTGTTACCACTTCTCTGACTGTGTTAGGAAATTAACTTCAATCTATACAATCTCAGTAAAGCAAGGATTTTTATTTACTGAGAATCACTTGAGTCATTTTATTCACTGTTTAAACCATGTCATTGGATTTCTCTAGTAAAATCAAAATAAAAACATCCAGAGTGGGAGTTTTTGCTATATTGTATTTTCCCCTCAGTCTGCTGCCCCAACTCCATATTTGTGTGGTTTTGGGGACCATTTGTCTCCCAAAGTGGGCTTACGCACAAGAGCCCTGTGGTACTAATCATTTTCTAGTAACATGTGGGCTGACTTGATGGATCAAAGTATCAAAGGGATTTCACTGAATTTTCCTGCCACTAGGATTCCATTACGTCAGTGAACAGCTTTGTCGCCTTAGCATGGCATCCCACATGCTCCTGGTTCAGTATAACATTTGTGTAAAGTTTCACTTAAGATTGTAAATAGAAAAAAAATATTTTAATATACCTGCAGCAAAATGGGTTGTCCTCTTGTAGACCTCCAGCCTTCAAGCTTCTCAGAACTTCAATGAGCAGCTTTATTGTTATTGGCCAAGAAAGCTCCATCGCATGCTTTAATATATCTTTTATGTTACAATGAACAGTGTAACAAAGAAATCAGGGTGAAAATGGACAAATAGATTTATAACAATGTATACATATAAAATGAAAATTCATCCTGAACATACTCCTGTGGAAAGCTCAAATTCATCCAAGATTAATATATTTGGTGCAATGAACCATGTTTTCACTACCGCTATTACATTGGAACACCCAAGCAAATATAAGGATAAATCCATAAGTGATGATTTAAAATTTATCTCTAGGAACTAAAGTAGATGTTGAAATATAAAGGTAACATTCATATCAAGATCTAAAGAACAGATCATCCTAAATAAATATGCTTTTTTTTCTCTGGGAGACGATTTACTGTAAGTGATCCAGAGAAACTAAGAGGAAGTGAAAAAAAGACAAATGAGCCACCAAAGCAACTTTCAATGCTCTTTCACAGCAAAAGCACCAGCTGATAGTGAGAGAGGAGTAACAGAATGGGTTTATTTTAGGTACTACTCCTAAGTACAATAATAATATTGTAGAAAATATATATGGTGAAAAAAGTTAGCTCATTGAGTCCAGGACAATATTAGGGCTAGAAATCCTATTGCCAATGCACGTGTAACGAGTGTCTTAATAAATGTGTGAATGTGTAGAAAAGACTAATAAGTGAAATTTGGATGGAACAACAACAAAAAGGAGAAGTAGATAAAAGTACATATTTTCTGCATGTAAAAAATCTAGAAGTTAAATAACACTGTAAATATATTTTTTATATATTGCCTGTGTTCAGGAGACCACATGGAAGGGAGCAAAGGCAATAGGTATTGGCTAAGACTATAAGCTTCTAGACAATGGCATGTCTAATAAGAGAAATGGAGTTGGAATAGTTTGAGAATGATTGATGTGAAAATGTGCAGTGCTTCTAGATAGGCAAGTGACAGGTTAATTTTGGTTAAGATAGTTCTTTGAAAAAAGGCCCCCTAAATGTTATATGTTCATATCCACCCAAGTGGAATGTGATAAACAAGAAAAAGAAGATTGGGGGATGGAGGGAGGACATTGTTGTACAACAAGTCATAAAGAATGAAAGAGTCATCACTGGAGCTGATGAGAGATGGTAAATGCTTTGAAAGGTACCACAGCAGCCATGGATATGGTCATAAGAACAAGGAAGGGGAAACTATCTTATACGATTTGATAGTTAATACATTTTTCACTAAGGTGGAAAAACATTTGATTTTGTACCTATAGTGATAGTATGAGAGCACAGATAGATTACTTCCTGCTAAGTTGAGCTGAATAAAATCACAAACTGTAAGGTCATCCCATGGAAAAGCATTTCAACTCAACACAGAATGTTAGTTCTTGACTATGAATATGTTATACATGAGAAGAAAATGGTCCAAAGCAGTACAGAAAACCAAGGGGTGGAAGCTTAATGAAGTTAGCAAGGAGTTTAAAATGAAAGTGTTTGGAAAGATCTCTTTATAAAGGTTAAGAGAAAATATGAATCAATGTTGGAATCATATTGCAAGCAAAATTCAATAATGTGTAAAGAGCCTGCTTTGTGAAAGAAAAGCAAGAGCCTTTTTTTCCCATTGAAATCTGATGGTGGAAGAGAAAGATTAAGAGGTTGTGAAGGAAAAGAAAACATGTTTTAAACTTTGGCAAGCAATGCCCCCACTGCAGGAAATTCAGGAGTCTATAAAAGCCAAAAATATCCACAAAAACAAAGAGAGAGGTGGCAGTCACCATGGCTAAAGCTATGGAAGGCTTATATGCCTGTCTTGAAATGAAGGAGGATGAGAAACAAATATATATTCTGGCAAAGACCCATGCTAAGAGAACTAAAGGCACTGGAGAGATTAAAGTAATTAAAGATTAAAGTGATAATAGATAATCAATGAAAATCAGATTAAGGAACTGTGGAAAATTTACTTTGAAAGTCTTATGAATGAAGAGAATCCAAGAGAACCATGTCATATAAGAATGCCACACCAGGGTCTGGTGGCACCAGTCTTAGAATCAAAAGTTGCAGAAGCATGAGCAACATGGAAAATAAGTACACTCTTGGCCCCAGAGGCAAGAAGTGTCTGGGGCAAGAAAGTATGAACATATTGACACAATGGTTTAATGGCATCACGAGGATGGAGAAGCTACCTGTTGCCTGGAGAAAGAGCGTATTAATACCTATATTTAACACAGAAGACATACAAAATTGTGGTATCATAGAATTAAATTCATGAGCCACATAAAGAAGATCTGGAAGAAAGTTATTAATCAAATACTGTGAAGACAAATAAAAGTCAATGACAATCCGTCAAAGCAACAGTGGATGATTTCTTTGCTTTAAGATTGTTTGTGGAAAAATATAGAGAAAAGAGAAAAATCCTGAACATAGTATTCACTGATCTTGAGAAGGCTTATGACCTTGTTCTGAGAAAAGTTATCAAATGGTATATGAGAATGAAACAGATACCTGAATACTATATCAGACTCATCTAGAACATGTCTAAATGTACTATTACAGTAGTTATAAGGTCATGTGGAGAAACATCAAGGCTCGGCACTAAATCCCTTTTTGTTCATGTTGGTGCTCAATGCACATACAGAAAATATCCAGACACTAGCACACTGGCGTATGCTTGTTGGCAGATGATGGGGGAAAGTAAAGAGGAAGTGGAAGAAGAGATGAGAGAGATGGAGAAGTGTATTTGAAAGAAATGACATGAAAATTAGCAGTAATAAAATAGAATATGTGGTCTACAGATTAGGATACCTGGCAGAAAAGAAGCAAGCCTATAAGTCTGAGGAGTCAGCCACTACCAAATGGATAGAAGTTCAAGTACCTAGGTTTGGTAATACAGGATAATGGTGGACTTATAGATGAATGTATAAGCAGAACAGGAAAGGCCTGGACTAAATGTAGAGAAGTGAGTTGAGTGCTCTGCAATCGGAGAATGACTATTACATTGAAAAATAAGATCTACAAGATAGTAATTATGCCTTCACTTTTGTATGGCTCTGAATGCTGTGGAACTGAGGAAGATGCAGCAAATCTTTAATACAGTAAAAATGAAAATGGATCTAAGGCTAGAAGAAGAAGAGAAGAAATATTTTTTCTTATATTGAAGCCAATGAAACTACTTATGTGAGTTTCCAGAATCAAGACCTTGGTCTGGACTTTAACACAAAAAGGTTCTCCCACCCTAACCACCCCAAGACTCTATTTAGTTTTGCTATGGGATCCATTCCGGAGGTTTTCTAGATTGGAGCATATATGCCATCAATATATTAAGCATTTTTGTTTAATTATGTTTTAATTCTTGTGCGTACTCGCAGAGGCTTAGAAGAATGAGTTTTTTTAGTCTAAGTCTAAATAATTTAAACACATAATTTGCTGCAGGAGAACGTTTAAATCAAAATCTCTTTTGGAAGCACTTGGAATTTTCCAAAAAAACTGTAATAAGTTAAACTGTGTTCATTTAAAAAATACAAGCCCTATGATATTTGTAGCTATCTTTCTTATTTCTTGCTCAATAATGTTTACCAATCAAATGTAAACTTTATATGCTGGACCATTTTTGTGTCAGTCTAAACTTGATTTTCACAGTTTAATGCAGTTTCAGGTTCTAAAGACCAGCGGTCTCTGTCCTTGTGGTAAACTAAAGGTGTAGTTTATTTTTGGTGCATCATTGAATTTAGGAATATCTCCCTATGGAGGCAATCTTAACCCCAGTTGTACTCCTCTGAAGTTAATCGAATTTTTTCTTTGACTTCAAGGGGGGAAGATTATAGCCAATAATTGGTAATAAGCAAATCTCAGATGGCGTTTTTGAACTGTAAATTCTGTTTGGATATCAGTCTGGTTTCTGGTCTAGTTTAACTAGGCAACATAAAGCAGCTTACCTAACAAGTTGTCAGTGGCACAGGCAATATTAGGAAGTTATATCCTTGACTGTCACCCTCTGGGCAAGATTCTTAATGCATGGACACTGGCCCAGATGGTCAGCCAGTGTAAATAAATGTAGCTCCGTTAGCATCAGTGGAGATATATTGGCTTAGACCAGCTGACAATTTGGTCCATCATTATTTAAAAATGAGTAGCTTATAAAGTGACCTAAGCTGCACTGTCATAAATCAAGGATATAGTTGAAGTCTTGGTCCCATTTAAGTCAATGGTGAATTTCCTATTGACTTCAGAGGTCTAGGATTTCACCCTTAAACTTTTATTGTATTGACCTTTACATGGACATTTAAGGCCAAATTAGTACGTGTTATGTAAGGTTTTAGACTCATACACACACTTAGATGCTGGTCTGAACTTTCCCTCTCCCCACCACCGCTCAGCAGAAGATTTCAGTGAAAATGTGTGTGTGTGTGTGTGTGTGCACGCGCGTGTGTGTGTGTGTGTGCGTGTGTGTGTGTGTGTGTGTGTGTGTGTGTGTCGGGGGGTGGGAACGGTCCCTTTCAATTTGGGCAAAAATTTCCACTGAAAATATTGGAAGGTTCTGGTTGAACATTCAAAAACTGAACTAATTTCCAGCTCAAAAATGAAATGTCTAATCTGCAAATTGGAGTTGTAATTTGCTCCTCATGTCCCCATTGTTCTCTGTGGGCCAGTAACCTCAGTTGCACATCTCCCAGAAAACACCATGGCTTCTTCTTCTTGGTCAGAGGATTTGGGCATTATGGAATTCCTGATCATGGTGCACTATGGCAGCTGAAGTCCATCTGTAGATCCCAGCCTATATAGGAGAATGGGGACCACATCCATTTCCAGACAAAATATTTTGATTTTTTTTCAAAGACACAAATTCTCATTAAAAAAAAAATTGAACAGTTTCAATAGAAAACTTTCAACCAGCCCCACTGTCTATACTGGTCTATCCTCCACACTGAGAAGCTGGAAAAAATGTGAGACATACCCAGCTGGTTGATTTTCTTGATATATTCCTCTCTTTTGACCCCTCCATATGTGAGTTACACTGATTTAGACTCCATTACACTCATTTAGACACTGGCCTTGCCTATATTCAAAGTAGAACTGGTTTCTTTAATGGAAAGTGCAATATTTAAATTGATTTAGTAAAACTCTTAATTCATTTGAAATTTAGCTTACATCAAATTATCTAAACACAATTCCTTATTAAGTTAAGGTAAATTGATAGAAATCAGGTTTAAATCAAATAAAGAATACCACACAGGTTTTGCAACACTTTAACTATTTCTGCTTTTAAACCAATTGAAAGTTAAACTAGTGCAATTTTGAATATAGGCAAGGTCTCAGTTGACCAAATTAAAAAATGGTATGTTAAGTCAGTGTGAGCTGAAGCTATGTCTTCACTAGAAACACTTTAGCAACACAACTACAGCGCTGCTGTAGTGCTTCAGTGTAGACAACCGCTAGAGCAAAGGCAGAGATCCTCCTATTACTGATGTTAATCCACCTTCCTGAAAGGGGTAGCTAGGTCAACCAAATAATTATTCCATTGGCCTAGCACTGGCTATACTGGGCGGGGGGTATGTCAACTTAACTACTGCTCTAAAGTGGATTTTTCACACCCCTGAGCTACATAGCTGGGTCAACCTAACTTTTCAGTGTAGATATGGCCTAAGTAAGGGTCTGATTCTGCTGCCCTTACTCATGCTGAACTTTGATTTTCTCTGTGAGTAGTCATATTGACTTAAAGTGTGTTTCGGTGGTAAAATCAAGCCCTACAGGAGTTTAGAAGAAGTCTAAGGTGGTATAACATACATGTTAGAAGGAAGATGCAGATGTATGCTACATCAAGTTAGATGTAGACTTTAGATTTACTTGGGTTCTTTGACTGATTTAGTTTCTCTGAATTTGGCTCATAGAGACTACACATCTATGTAAATGAGAATAAAAGAATGCTGGGAGAGTACATTTTAACAGCATGTTTAACAGCTGTCTTGTTCTATAATTTATGCTTTTAAAATAAAAATGTTGGCTTGCACCTGAACAAAATCCTCTCTTTTTTATTGCTTGCTGAGCCCTTTAATTTGATGGAATTTACTTTTGTATGCTTCCATGTAAATATGTAACAGTATTCTATAGTAGTGGTCCAAATGAGAAATAGTGTGGCCTAGTGGAGAGATCACTGACCCACACTCTATTACTGGTTCTACCACTGACCTAACTGACTGACCTTGGGCAAGACATTTCATCTCCCCAGGCCTCAATTTCCTTATTTGAAAATGGGATTAATGAAATTAATCTCCTTTGTAAATTATTTTGAGAGCTGCTGATAAGAGCTAGGTGTTATTATTAAAGCACAACAGTTTACAACAGAGTTACATGAGGTTACGTGGCCAATACTGTACTATAACACATTTTACAAGCGTTACCAAATAAACTCTATGCCTGTACCTGAATGTACGCTGCAGTTAAAGGAACATTTTAAAAAATGTTCATAATTCCAGTTCTGTTATAGGAATTGTAGAAAATTGATAAGGGAAGCCAAGGGACAGTGGAAGAAATCTAAGGCCAGCAGAGTTAAAGACAGCAGAAAGGATTTTTTGAAATATATTAAGAACAAAAAATAATCCTAACAATGGTATTGATCCATTACTAGGTGGAAATAGTAGAATTATCAATAATAATGCAGAAAAGGCAGAAATATTTAGTAAATATTTCTGTTCCATATTTCGGAAAAAATCTGATGATGTAGTCATATCATATGATAACACTCTTTCCATTCCATTAGTATCTCAGGAGGATGTTAAACAACAGTTACTAAATGTAGATATTTTTAAAATAAGACATCCAGGTAACTTGTATCCAAGAGGTTTTTAAGTGCTGGCTGAGGAGCTCACTGGACAATTAAAACAGATTTTTTTCAAAAAGTCTTGGAACACTAGGGAATTTTCAGAAAACTGGAAAAAAAGCTAATGCTGTGCCAATATTTAAAAAGGGTAAGCAGGATGACCTGTGTAATTATAGGTCAAATAGTCTATCATAGATCCCAGGCAAGAGTATGGAATAGTTGATATGGGACTCAGTAACGAATTAAAATAGGGTGAGATAATTAGTGGGTTTTTTCAATGAGATAACAAGTTTGGTTAGTTGATATAATGCAGTTAAACGTCTAGAAGGTATTTGACCTGATACCATATGACATTGATTAAAAACATGTATAAGAAAGATATACAATTAACATGGCACACAATAAATGTATTAGAAGCTCACAAACTGCTAAGTCTCAAAATGTATTTGTAAACAGGGAATCATCATGGAACAGGTGTGTTTCTAGTGAGATCCTGCAGGGATGAGATCTTGGCCTTATGCTGTTCATCATTTTTATCAGTGACCAGGAAGAAAACATAAAATAATCACTGGCAAAGTCTGCAGATGACACAAAACTCAGGAGAGCGGTAAATAACGAATAGGGCAGATCACTGATTCAGAGCAATCTTTATCACTTGGTATGTTTGGTGCAAACAAACAATATGCTTTTTAATATGATTAAATGTACACATCTAGGAACAAAGAATTAAGGTCATAATTACAAGATGGGGAATGTTATCTTGGGAAGCAGTGATTCTGAAAAAGATTTTGGGGGGACGTAGTGAATAATCAGTTGAACTTGAGATCCCGTGCAATGCTGTGGCCAAAAAGGCTAATGCAATCCTTGGATGCATAAACAAGGGAACCTCAAGTAGGAGCAGAGAGGTTATTTCACTTCTGTATTTGGCAGTGGTGCAACTGCTGCTGGAATACTGTATCCAGTTCTGGTGTCCACAGTTCAAGAAGGATGCTGATAAATTGGAGAGCATTGAAAGAAGAAAGATTAGAAAACATGCTTTACACTGATAGATTTAAGAAGCTCAGTGTATTTAGCTTAACAAGGAGAAAGTTAAGGGGTGATTTGATTACAATCTTATGTACCCTCATGGAGAACAAATATTTAATAATGAACTCTTCAGTCTAGAAGAGAAAGGCATATAACATGATCCAATGGCTGCAAGCTGAAACTAGACAAATGATATTTGACCATTGGAATAGCTTACCAAGAGTCATGATAGATTCTCCATCACTGACAATTTCAAATCAAGACTGGATGTTTTTCTAAAAGATGTGCTCTAGGAATTATTTTGGGGAAGCTTTATTGTCTGTGTTATAAAGTAGGTCAGACTAGATGATCACAGTGATCCCTTCTGTGATCTTTGAATTTACAGACCTGCGGCCTTGTCTACATTGGTGGCAGCCTGTAGCATACATATATATACACACTGCAGTGAAAAGCAGAATGGGTCTACACTGTGCTGTAAAGCTACAATTGGGAGTGAAAGTTTCTGGCAGAAAGGAGGCAGAGGAGAAAGGCACCTGCAGTGTATAGCTGCTGTAGCCTTTTCCTGCCACAAGGAATGGCTCTGGAAGGAGATAGGCAATGGAGAAAGGCTCCAGCAACAGGGAGTCAGATGGACTCTACACTGCTATTTTTAGCAATGTTGATGTAAGATGCACAGCATAGGTGTTCAGTGAGCAATGTAGGGTGTATACCCTAAGATTCTGACATGTCTTTTACTCTATTCACCTAAGCAGTGCCTCATCATCTAAATTGCTATTTATACCCAGCTAGAAGGGCATGAAGTGTATGGACTCCGTACAGCACTGTCACCATAGACATAGACTATGAATCTGAATATTTCAAATAGCAGATTCATTGCTATTAACCTCTGGGTAGCTGAAATCCTCAAAGTTATTCTTACAATTCTACATAAAGAGTATAAACTTGAATATTTTTCTCACGACAATTACCAAGAAGCCGACTGCACCATCAGTCAGTACTACAGAGGCTCAATTAAGGGTATGTCAGATCTATGCTTTGCCTTGTACCCTATTTCAGATCATCTGAGTGGCCAGATCTTAATCAGAATTTTAGTGATATTTGGTAGCAGAAATGAAACAGTGTCTGCATTTTTTCTCCCCATGTACTCTTACTGCTGTTACATGATTCAACCGTCATGTAGAAATCTGTCATTTGTTGCTGAAAAACTCACAAGGGACAATGCGATACAAAGAAGAACTCAGTCTGCCAAAGTGAATATGGAATTCTGGTGGAGACAGTGTGTCGGCATGTTCACTGTGACCTTGGCTAATTAAGGAAAACGAAGATCAGAATAATATACTATTATCCTTTCAAGAGGCAGCATTCTTATGATTCTGATACATTGATAGGACAAATGTATTGGCTCTGCAGGTAAATATTTCCTTCCTATTTAGAGTGAGGTAATAAGTTCCATATTAGGAATCATGTGGACAAAATTCTGGGTTGTGTGTTGGAGTGGAGGAGTTGCCAGAAGGTTACTCAGCCACAATGCCTTCTGGGAAATTTTTGATTCAGAATGTCAGAGCGGCACCTCCAGCAGTTTTGAGACAGTGCTGAATGATTCCCACTCAATGACCAGTCAGGTGCCCCACCACAGGCCTTTCCATCTCCTTTCAGATAACTTTCACCCACAAGAACATTAATGTATCATAGGCACCGGGCTCTGCAATGAGATATGGTCACCCTCAGCACATAAACACAGAGAGGTGGAGAATAGGAAGACTCCTGTGCCATCTCCCCTGCCACATGCACTCACACAGAAGCAGCCAGATTCTGACCCTGAGATAGTATTGCTTTATTCCCCATCCCACTCTGGAAAGAAAAAATAATAAATGTAGTGCTGAAATGTACGTGTCACACAGATGCTCTACAAGTCTGATTCTATAGCCTGTGAGCAGCAGCTATTTGCTTCCCTTTCAAATACCCAGGCTTTAGTGGAATATCTTGTGTGAGTTAGAATCCAACCCCAACAAGGTTAGTTGTTCAGCACCCTTGACTCTTCTTGAAGTAATTGAAACCAGGAGGTGCTCAGCCAGGAGGTCTGGCCCTAATCAGGTGATTAAATGTTAATAAGCCTGTAGATAAGACTGTTAGTTTCTGAGTAGACTACAGCCTGTCCTGATGGGCTTTTACATAGAAGTGTGTCAACAGGAAGTTGAGTGACAGTAAGTTGTGGCTGTATATCCATATGTGTTCCTAGCAATATGAGAGTAAAAAACTGTTCCGGGCTCTATGTTTTGATGGTTAATTAGGAAGCACATGGACTGCTCTAGATTCCTGCATTTCTACAACCGCTGTCATTAGAAATGTCAGGCTCATGCTGTCTTTTTTAAAAAAACCTTCTTGAATTAATCACACATACATGCTGTTCAGTTATATTTCCATTTTTCAAGAAATTTGCAGAGACTACTCAGCAGCTCTACTCCCTTTCAGTTTTCTACCAGTGAAAAAAGTAACATTCTAATTAGAATATCTACATATTTACATCTAAAACATTCCATTCAATCTTCTTGAATTTTCAGACATTCTGCCCTCATTTGTCAATTTCAAAGGTGGCTGAGTACTAATACAGGTCCTCTGCTACTAGAGCATAATAGTAAGGTACTAGACAATCTTTAGTTAGTTAGTTAGTTACTTTGATTCCTGTAAAGAACATAAACATTTACCTCACCATCCATCTAGGTATCTTCAACATAGAATAATACAAAAGGAAAAGAAGTTACCATTGAAAAATGTATTATAAATTATATTAAAAAGAATTAAAATCAGCAAATGATGGATCAAACCAAATGATTTCAGCTGCCTAATTCCAGAAAGGAATGTAAACAGTAAAGTAGTGTTCACACTAGGAGAAAAAGAAGAAAGCTTTCTCTTTGTAAATATTACATTTAGAAAACAGATTTATTTTTTATTTTGAATGGCGTCAGAATGTTGTTTAATGCAAATCCTTTCCAAAGGGAGCAGACAATGAAACACCATATATTATTCATCATTCACTTTCTGTACTTCATGAGGTGTAACTGTTACAAAGGTTTTGTGCCATTACTTGGCCTAAAAAGATGAGAATAATAAATGCACTTCCAGGGGTGAACCCATCTTGTGTGAAAACATTTTTGTTTGCTCATCGTGGATTATATTTCTAAAGGTTCACCTCATTCTATATCCTTATGGCCTTAATGTGTGTTCCATTGATATGTGTATAACACTGTGCTTCAAAATACAGAGAATCAACTAACATGGTAGTTTGATCTGGTACTGTAACACTACTTGACTATTAAAAGGAAAAAGCACCTGATTACTTAAGATAGCAATTGCTCTGAGAGCAGTGCTCAGTGACATTTAAGATCACCCTAAAATGGATGCTAACGGGAAACAGATTTTTATTCCTCATCAGAAAAAGGAAACTGACAGAATAAACCTTCCAAACAGGAGTGTAAGGGAGAAAGGATTTCTTTTTTGTGTATAGCTGTGAGCCTTCAGCATAACAGTTGTGTCTCATAGTCAATTTCAATAGGATTGCATGATTGAATGCTGATGGCCAATTTTTCAAAAAAGTAGCCGCCTTTTGTATTTATGCTATGTTCATACACACATATATGTTTACATACACACATTTTGAACATTATAATTTGCCCATAGGTGATAAATTCTATCACTTATGTGTATAAGGGATGGAGTCTGAAAAATGTGTGTGGAATTGTGTTATCTGCACATAGTTGTGCACACACAGGTGAAAGCCAGGTTTACTTGATCTGGAAGATTTTAGTCCTGTACTTTTTGAATGCTCTCTAAAGGTAATTCTAATTATAGTACATCTTAGTAATGGGAATTCCAATCTGACTCCATTACCCAAAATCCTACAAAAACTGTGGGTGTCTAAGTCTGTAGCATAAACAGAATGCATGGGGAACTGTTAGCAAAAAATATTGAAGGTCTCTGACTTTTCCTAAAAACATTCATGTTTCTCAATACTTCAAATACAATTTGACAAATTTTGAGAGGAAAATGGAGTGTTATGGATAAACAGTCAAGAGTAAAATATTTGGGAGTCCAAGCAAAACCAATATGTTAAACCTGCCTGCCTGGAAGATGTGCTGCCTCATTCCCCTATGTAGAGCTATTCCAATTTGCACAAAAGTAAGTGGTGGGATTATAATGGATAAATAGTTCTGAATCATTACTCTGATGATGTTTCTACTCTGCTTACATCTGATGAAGTGGGTTTTAGCCCACAAAAGCTTATGCCCAAATAAATTTGTTAGTCTATAAGGTGCCACAAGGACTCTTTGTTGTTTTAGCTAGTACACAATAATTCCTTTGAAACATTTCTCAGAAAGTGGAAAGTGGAAATCTTGTCTCAGAAATATAACATATAGATTTGCGAAACACTACCACTACTCAGACAGGCTGCACATATACACAATAGACAGTTAAACATCTCTGTACCCACAAAATGGGTTTTTTTTGTTAAAGAGATGTTTAAATGTCTATTTGTGTATGCCTGTCTGACCCAGGTAGCACTTTAAGAAACCTGGTTTTGATATTGTTGTATGCAGTGTTGTAGCTGGGGCAGTCACAAGATATTAGACAAGGTGGATGAGTTCATATCTTTTACCTGAAGAAGAGCTGTGTAAGCTTGAAAGCTTGTATCTCATCAACAGAAGTTAGGCCAATAAAAGACATGACTTCATCCAGCTTGTCTTTCTAGTCTTTATAGTCAGCTATGTAGTCCCTCTTCTACACTCAATTATTTCGCCTAGTACTGGATGCAGAAGGGGAATCCATGGCTTATTCCTGTGTGAATGCCTTTTTTTCTAGATAATGTGGCTATAGATATAAACAAAACTTTTCAATGTGAGGAAGAAGTGTGAACCTCAAAAGGTTGAGTTCTGTTCTTCCATCACAATATACTTATTAAAAAAAGAAAGGAAGGGAGAACAAGGAATGGTGGGGGTGGGAGTTTGTTTTGTGGTTTTGTTTTGTCTTTGTCAAAGAGAATGAAATGTGGCTACACACAAAATAATTTTGTCAATTTCACCAAAATACTAATTTATCTGGAAACCTTTCATATCTATTTCTGAGGCAACATAAATATTTCTTTCAGAGGATTCTTATTGATCGAGTATTGAATGTTTTACATACTATCCTGTCATTTAAAAAGTACTTTTTTCAAAGTTATTTTAATTATTTTATGTATTGTTGATGTTTCTTTTGAGTTTGCTCTTTCACGTCAGATGTTTTGCTGGAGCTCTGTCAGTGATCTGTGAGGCAAGCAATTCTGCTTGTCAGCTTACCTCTGTCATGCAGGGGAAATGATCATGGGGAGAACTTGAGCTTAAGTAAAGTTCAAATCTGATTTTTTTTTAATGTTTATGCCAGACTTGGGTTACATTTTATTTCCTTTTTCTCTTATGTGATATACTATTGTGTAAATTTTCAAAAATATGTTGCCCAGTTCTCAGAATTTCTGCTTCAAACAAGAAATAAAGCAGTACAATCCTCTTTTCCCTCTTCAGAATTCCACTTACTGTGCAAAAATTTCATATGCTAAATTAACTCAATGAGATTTTCATTTTTGCCTGTTCATGGTCTATTGGAACATGTGGGTTTTTTTGCAATGGAGCCTCTTATGTTCTTTCTACTCATGAGTAAGAGTGGCAGAATATGGCATGTATAAACGATCTTTTCTTGCAGTTTTGGAGGTCTCTCTAGCTAACAGGAAGCACTAATGATTTATGGAGAGCTGACAGTGGGACTAACGTTTTGAAAATGTTACTGGCTACTGGCTATGAATCAGAGAGGATTAGCTAAAGTTTGTAATTATATGAATGTGATGGAAGTTAGACCCTTCCATCTTACACTAACATAGACCTCAGATACTCAGATTCCTTTGGTTTAGCTAATCAGAGAGGATTAGCTAAAGTTTGTAATTATATGAATGTGATGGAAGTTAGACCCTTCCATCTTACACTAACATAGACCTCAGATACTCAGATTCCTTTGGTTCTATCTACCTGCTCTTGGTCATGTGACAAGATGACTAAGTGTTCTTGGAAGGACAAAGGAGCCTGGTTTTCCTAAGAAGCAAATAGACTCACCCGATCACTAAGACACAGCTAAGTCTTGAGCCGCATACTTTTTTATGGGATATGAACCACATAAAGCTCCAGAGAGACATACTGAAACTATGGCTTATGGTTTAACAGCCCATCAGGTTAGAAAACAGAGACTGAATGACAGAATATAGGAACCGTTAAGGCAATTTGACCAATTAATCTGTGAAACTAAATTTCAAGCTTTTCTAGTTATTCTGTTTTTAGCAATTGGTCTAGATGTGTTAATATTAAGTGTAATGTTTATTTTGTTTGTAATTTCTTCTTTATGGTCTACTCTCTGTCTCACTCACACACACACGTCTTTGCTTTTATTTAAGATAACATGAGTTGTAAATGAAGGTTATTAATCTTTAGAAAAGCATCTAAACTGTCCAAAGTGAACCTCTGACAATTTTGAGATTTTCCTCATCACTAATTTCTTATTTCTGTATAATTATTCTATGATTAGTTGTTTTAATTTATAAAGAGTTCCTTATATTTACACAAACTGTTTAAATTGTTCTAACTTTTTATATATTATATAAACACATACAATAACTGGAGTGCACCTTAAAGTCTTGAGTCATGGAGTAAAGGACAATAATATTGTTTCTTCTTCATATAGTGATCAGTATTTTCCTTTTTTTAATTTTCCACCAAACGAAATATCAACTAAACAGAATATCCAATATCAAAATAGTAAAAAAACCTCCTCCTTAAATAATTTAAAATGTTGGCCTCATAACATTTCTAAACTGATATTATTGGAAGTGTAATGATGGAGTCCCAAACTTCCTGCATCACCACCAAAATCTGGTCCAGCTCACAATGATAAATTATGTCTAAAGCCAGATTTTGCCATAATGCTATCATGTAAAAGTCCAATGATAGGACAGATCTTTCAATCCGAGGCAGAAGTATAACTATCTGGGCTATAAAAATAGCATACAACAGAAACAATCAAGTCCATCTCCCGGTCAAGCTAGATTGGTTTATATTTTTAATATGGTAGAAATTCTTTTAAAAGCCAGTACTCCACTGCTGGAACATTGGCACATCAGTGCCACTTTGGGCCGTATGGGAGGTGCATTTTGCCCCACAAACCATGTACTTTAGGCAGACTGAAGCAGTTAAGAAGTTTACACTATATTAAATTAACGAATATAAAATCACCAGTCTATACATAGACCACATGCTTTATTAATTGGGGTCTATTTCATGTTATTGTTGGTCACTCTCAAACACCATTTTCATGATCAAGATAAAGACTTTTGACACTATGGAGGACATGATCACTTTGGAGAGCATCCTGAAAGTATCTGTACTCAGCTTCCGTTACTTACTCTCTCTTTCTTCTCCTTTCCTCACATTTCTATAAAATTTTAATGTGATAATTTCGTCAGCCCAATTTCCTAATCAGTAAAGAGTACTCTGAGACAGAGCTGCAGTTTGTCTAGTCTAAACAGTTTGCATAGCCTGAACTCCACAGTCACATTGGGATTTGGCAATGTTAGATTTCTTGGTTTATTTTGGCTCTAATTTGATCATGATTGAATTTTGCCTTCTTATGTTTTACAGTGGTGTGTTTTTGAATAGCACTCACTGTGACCCCAATGGAATTTTATATCCTTATGGTCAAAGAAAAACCTCTGGAATAAATAGGTGAACAGTGTCAGGTAAAAGGGTGCAGATTAGATATCTAAGGTCCTGCAAATAGAAGCTTCCCCATCCCCCCACCCCACTTAATTAAGAGGCCATGTCATGCAACCTGTTTTGTTTCAGATGGGACACTCCAGCCTTTCTGTACGAATGGGGAATATGAGACGGGGGAAAAAGTGGCTGGATTAGATTTGGGCTGAATAAATGTTGATCTTTCCTCACCTGCTCTTGACAAGTCTTCACCTCACTGAAACATTTTTATTAAACTTTAATCAAAAGCACATAAAAGACTGTTGATTGTAGAAAAGTCTAACCTTTCTGTAAGTTTCTTTGCCAGGCCAATCATACAGATGTTAACAACACTGCAGTTCAGACATCCAGTTTAATGTCAGGACATGTTATTTATATCCTAAGTGTACCAAGGATTGCCAAGCAGTTGACATGGAACCAGACAACCCCACAGCAAGTGACTATACAACTGTGTTGACTGAAGAGAGTAAGTCTTTACAGATAGTTTCACATTCACTTGCATTCAGAATTTTCTCTCCAGATCTGTTTTTCTTCTAATCACACAATGTATCTGATTTAATAGTAATAATTTCACATTGTAGTTTCAAGGTCTTAGTTGAGAGTAGAATTTGGCCCTGGCGTTTTTGTGTTTATTTCAACCACTTTGGGCCACCACATATGTCTTCTGAAGGATCTTCCATCACAAACACAAAAGATGTGCAGAGGACGTGTCTTTCTTTTGTTTTTGTTTTTTGTTTTTGCTTTAGAAGTCATGCACAAGTCAGGAGATCCCTTAGTGAGATGCAAAGACTGCAGTCAATCACATAAAAATACATTCAAAAGGCAAATTTTACAGGTCCATGTTGTACAGCAAATGGTATCACATGGACCTTTTTAATAGGGATATTTGTGACCACCATGTTGCTGTTTGTGAGCGGAGTGATCAGAGGTTTCTTCTTCCATTGATCATTCATGTCTTTCTGCCTTTAACATTACTTGGATCTGTGTATCAAAGAGAGATTAAACCCCTCAGAATGAGAAAATGAATTCTACTATTGTTGACTGTATAATGGATATTAACGGGCTAATCATTTCCCAACTGTAATTATTCTGACTAAAGTAAACTCTTAACAGCTGGTCAGAATTCAGGATTTTTATTCTACAATAAAAAATTACTAGATTGCTAAAGGTATCTGATCTCTTGAAAATAAAAAAAGCATCAGAAACGTAGGTCAGATGTCGATTATTTCAAATACTTTACTGACAACCTAAGAGTGCTTTTGGCAGGGACATAGGAAATGAGTTGAAAAGCATTAATAAACTTTCAGGCTACTTGAAAACATCTGATCCTGGTACTCAGTCTTTAAATTAACTCTAGATTATTTGCATTATTTGAAACCATAAGTACTGCTTATGGAAAAAGAATGAAAAAAATTTAGCGAGGGCAAGAAACCAGAAGAGACAGAAAAAACAATGCTGGGAAATAACTTTTACTCCAGGGACTCATTTTGCCACTGATTTGATTAATCCTTTTGGTATTGTGCAGGATGAAACACAAAATTCCATAGGCATTCCATTATAATTTCACTTCCACACTATTTAACAAAAAAAGTTTTAATGAAAGAAACCCCAGTACTGTGGCATGGCTTCACAGTAAGTCAAGTACAAGTTAGTTAATAACAATGGAGGGAAAATAAATAAACTGTGGATCAAAGAATTTCTTCCTGAACAATACCTTGCCTCATGGTTTGACAGGCATAGATGTGTCCGGGTATTAAGACAGCTCTACTCCAGTCCTCCGTAATGAATGTGGAAAGTGTTGCACACCGATACAATGGGATATAAGACAGGTGACCTAAGGGATGGAATCAGCCAAGCACTATTGAACAAACACAAAGCTTGCATTAAAGGTGACCGGCAAAGGAGTTTTTAAAAAAATCCTATTTGATTTTTTAATGATATTTACAGAAGGCCTGAAAGGTGGTGTTGTTTTTCCTGTTTTTACCTTAGAAATATGAAGACATATTTAATGTGAATCATAATACCCTAACTGAAAGATGTATGTGAGTGTAGTGAAACTTTAATAATGATGTAATGTGTCCAGAATGTTAATTTGTGGAAGTTAGATGGGTGTTAACAAAAAACCAAAAGATTTTAAACAGCGTGTCTAAAAATCTCTTACCTTTTCAATTTCTCAGTTTTCATTCTCTGACTGTGTGTTGTTAACATTTCAAAAATCCTCCCATCATGCTAGAGTTTTCCAGGATAGACAGGGCCTGCACTTCTATTGTAAAAAACAAGCAGATAAAAGCCTTCTGTAAAAAAAAGAAGAGGAAAGTGTTTCTGCCTTCTTTATACATTAATAATAAGCAAGAAGGAGTTCAAGCCCAATAGTCGTTTCCTTCGAAAATCACCTTTAATATAATGCAAATAACATATTTCTCTCACTGTATAAAAAAGAGGCAATAAAAACAGGGTGGAACAGGCAAGCACTTTACAGTCTAAATACTTAGATATAAATACTCAGGTATAAATATCTAAAATATATAACTAAACTATTTTTTTCTGTATTGTATGCCACTGTGACAGATATTGGTTGAAGTTTTTAAAGAAGAACATTCAACTGTTCTTTGCTTGCAGCAACTATCCAAAAATATTGACCCTCAAACAGAAAAAACAAAGAAATAGGGAAGAATCTGCTCCAACCAAATTTAAAGGCAAAATTTTCATTGACTTCAATGGAAGCAGGAAATGGGTTTTTAAATATTAAGCCTGAGCTTCAGCTAACATAAACTGGCAGAACTCCATTGATTCCAATGAAGTTGTGCTGATTTGCCCTAGAAGAGGATCTGGCCCATTATACAGAAATGAGAAATATGCTAAACAAGGGATTTCCCAATATGCACTTAGAAAACAACAGGGAAACACCTGCAGAGGAGGCCTCAGGAGATGAAATGAGGGAAGAATGGCCCCGGTGCAGTTTTCCAAAAATTGTTGTATTGGAGAAGATAGGATTTGTACCTCAAAAACACACACACGGTGAGAGAGAGAGAAAGAGAGAAGTGCCTGACCAACTTGATTGCCTTCTACATTGAGATAAAACGGTGGACTTGATATGTCTTGACTTTAGCAAAGTTTTTGATATGGTCTCCTACAGTATTCTTGCCAGCAAGTTAAAGAAGTATGGATTGTATGAATAGACTATAAGGTGGATAGAAAGCTGGCTAGATCTTCAGGCTCAACGGGTAGTGATCAATGGCTCAATGTATAATTGGCAGCCGGTATCAATCAGAGTGCCCCAGGGGTCTGTCCTGGGGCCAATTCTGTTAAACATCTTCATTAATGATCTGGATGATGGGATGGATTTCACCCTTAGCAAGTTTGTGGATGACACAAAGCTGGAGGGAGAGGTAGATATGCTGGAGAGTAAGGCTAGGGTCCAGACTGACCTAGACAAATTGGAGGATTGGGCTAAAAGAAATCTGATGAGGTTCAACAAGGACAAGTGCAGAGTCCTGCATTTAGGATGGAAGAATCCCATGCACTGCAACAGGCTGGGAACTGACTGGCTAAGCGGCAGTTCTGCAGAAAAGGACCTGGGGATTACAGTGGATGAGAAGCTGGATATGAGTCAATAGTGTAACCTACTATTGTATTAGTAGGAGCATTGCCAACAGATCGAGGGAAGTGACTGATGAGGCCACATCTGGAGTATTGCATCAAGTTTTGGGCCCTCCCACTATAGATATGATGTGGACAAATTGTAGGGAGTCCAGAGGAGGGCAACAAAAATAATTAGGAGGCTGAGGCACATGACTTATGAGGAGAGGCTGAGGGAACTGGGCTTATTTGGTCTGCAGAATAGAAGAGTGAAGGGGGATTTGATAGCAGCTTTCAACTACCTGAAGCGGAGTTCCAAAGGGGATGGAGCTAGGTTGTTTTCAATGGTGGCAGATGGCAGAACACAGAGCAATGGTCTCAAGTTGCAGTGGAGGAGATCTAGGTTGGATATTAGGAAACACTATTTCACTAGGAAGGTAGTGAAGCACTGGAATGGATTACCTAGGGAAGTGGCAGAATCTCCATCCTTAGAAGTTTGTAGGGCCTAGCTTGATAAAGCCCTGGCTGGGATGATTTAGTTGGTGTTGGTCCTGGTTTGAGCAGGGGATTGGACTAGACGACCTCCTGAGGTCTCTTCCTACCCTAATTTTCTATGATTCTATGACAGAGAAAGAGAGAGAGGGAAAGAGAGAGAGAGAGAGAGAGAGAGAGAACGAACTAGCAGTGGTTCTATCTTCCAAAAGCCACTAGCCTCTTCCCTGCTCTCCTTCATAAAACTTGAGTTAAAATTCTGTGTGACATAAAGCAATAGCAATTATTAGGTTTTGGGTTTACAATATTATTTTCTGGGCTAAATTCTGATTTTGTTAGGAATTCTTATTATAGCTGATCATTTTGTGTACAACTTGATCCTTTGTCTAAGAAGCCAAAACAATAAAATTCATTAGTAACTAAAATGAGCTGACTAACTTAGGTACTTATATGGCCCCCCATCACTGCACTTCATAGTCTTTATCCACACAACATCCCTGTGAGGGAAGTATTATTATCCCTATTTTACAGATGGGGAACTGAGGCACAAAGAGGGTAAGTGACTTTTCTAAAGTCTCACAGGAAGTGTGTGGTAGAGCTGGAAATTGAACCTGGGTGTCCTGAATTCTAGTCTCATTCCCTAACCACTGGACTATTCTTCACTTTTTGCTGATGGGCAACTTTCATCTTAGGTGCTGGAACTAGGGGTGCTTAGGGTGCTGTTGCATCCCCAACTTGAAGTGGTTTCCATTATTTACAGGATTTATAATTTGATTCAATGGTTCTCCACACCCCCACTGTACAAATTGTTCCAGTACCACTGCCTTTAGTTGTGTCTTCAAAGCAAGAGACATTATGTTGATTCATGGAGGAGCTAGACTAATTCATATATAACAAGACTTATTTATACCATAGGTGCTCAAAAAGCTCATTTGTTCATTTGTTGTTGGGCTGGTGGCTGGTGAATGCCCAATGGCTAATTATAGGCCATTTAATTGCAAGGAGGCTGAGAGCCAACATAAAACATTTTTTGCTGCTGGCCTTCTGATTGTGCACTGGTCCAGTGTCACCTGCAAACAGTCTAGGTAAGATGGACTTCAACTTTAACTCTCACTTTGAAATTGTGATGGGCATTAGGAGGAGGAGAAAAGACATCAGGTCAAAGAGAAAGTTTTAACTCTAAAACCAGGTTTTTATGTAAAATATATACCAAAGAGCTCTGAAAATGGAGTGCAGTGCAGAGGGCTGGCTAGAGGCACCAGCGAAGGAAGCAGGTGCCTGGGGCAGCCAATGGAAAGGGGAGGCACGCCTGGGTCTTCGGAGGCAATTCGGCAGCAGGTTCCTCAGTCCTTCTCTTCCTCTTTGAGCTGCTGCCGAAGTGCTGCAAAAGAGGAACAGAGGGAGCGAAGGACCCTCCTCTGAATTGCTGCAGAAGAATGAAGCAGAGTGATTGAGCTGCTGCCAAAGTGCCGCCAATCGACTTTATCTTTTTTTTTTTCCTACTTCTTCGCTTGGGGCGGCAAAAAAGCTAGAACTGGCCCTGGCAGTGCATACAGTTCCATTGTTTTATTCAATACTATTTGTGTTATTATTAATCACACTTGGTTAATAAGAATTTCTGTGAGAACTGAAAAGAGGATACATACTAAGACCCTGATTCTGCAGCTTTTTCTGCATGGACAGAATCCCATGCTGAATCCCACTGAACTCAATGCATGGGCAAGGTCCTGCCATGTGGAACAAGTTGAAAGATCAGGGCCAACAAGATTAACTCCATTCAATACCACAGCAATGGATGTCTTAAAACATCTAAAATACAAAGACAGAAAGATAGGAAGATAAAGTTTAGATTTTCTTCATATCAGAGAACTTACCAGTGATTTAATTTTGTTTCAAAAACTGAACTCCCATTTATAGTCAAAGAAGTGTTAGTCTGACTAGTACTTTGTCACTGCATGATGACTGAATTTCCAAGGCCATGCATTCCTAGGACATCAGTTTGCAAAAAGCCAAAAAAATGTATGAAACAAAAAAGGCCCTGTTTTTCCTTTGGAGTGATAACTGAGCCTAGAGGTGACCCTTAAACACAATTGCAGTTATTCAGGTTTTAAAAAGCCAGCAAATTCACATGTAACAATATCTTCCAGTTTCAACAGATTGGGAGCCTGTCAGCTCCCTCATCTGTCAACACCTGTTCAGGTCACTAGATGAATACGGCAGTGCACAGTAGCAGTATGTTTGCTGCAGGATATGCACCAAGCTAAAGCACCACAAAGGGTTTCAAATGAGGGCCAGAACCACTCAGTCATTTTCTCCTGTCAATGATAAGAAAACCAACTTAAACGAGATAGCTGTTTGTCCAAGAGGTAGTATCAGTAGCAAACTGTCACCAAATCAAAATTGTTAAAACACCAGTGATTGTACTAATTCAGTACAAATAAGCCAGGTTCTAGTTTCAACAAGCTTGACATTTCCTTTTGCTAGGGCTGAGTAGAGGGAAGCAGATATCTTATTTGTTCAACAGAAAGGGCAAATTATGTGCATATTGCTTTCGCTGAGAAAAGAATTGCCAAAACAAAATATATCGTTAAGAGTCTGAAGTAATGGAGCACACAGTATCCACTTTGCTTCCTGGTTTCTTCTACTAGCATATGATAAACCAGAAAATTATTGGGAGTATTTCTGGCCTTTTTTCTCATGCTGTGAAAGGATCTGTCACAGTTACAGTCCTTCTCATATTTTCTAGATATTTTGTTATAATTCTTACTGGACTTTTCTGTGGCATTCAATCATTGGCCTTCATGGGTGATGAAGCAGGTCAGAACTGTCTACCACAGAGTGTTGGGAAGGATTGTGTCTCAAAAGGGAATGCAAGGGGTCTGTGTTTATTGCATTGTCCTTTCTCACAGTTTTCCAGTCATGGGCCTGTCTCCTCTCATCTTTCCCATTCCCTTTGGGATAATGCACAAACTGGAGGAACTCAGAAGGAGAAGTCCACGTGCTCCACAAAGTGCAGGAGCTGCAGTTACAAATGCCTCTGGAACGTATTAATATTTTGCTTGCATTTTGCTATTTGCTTGCACTTCTACCATTCTAAGGCCTCATTGTCTACCACCAGCACCATATGTGTCAGGCCTGTGCAGAGAGCAAAAATAACACTCTCATCCTGATTTGGTAGAATTGTATACTCACCTGGCATGAACATAAATGACTACACAAGGTACAAGACAGTGGAGAATTTGACCAAATGTTATCAAATCCACTATGTTTCTCCAATAATGTACTACGTCTGAGGTTCTCAAACTGTAATCATGTGGTGAGCTCCATTCAGGTGGTCTGCAGAGAGTTGCCTCTAAGGTGCACACCTGGGCAGTCACACACGAGAGAATAAAGGACCACCCACCTTATTAGTCAAGCCATGCAGGGTGCCTGGACACTGGAGAAGAGACATGTTAGGTGAGGTGGTGGTCTTGGGAGGAATAGGGGCTAGCTAGGAGGGGGTAGTGGGGCAAGAAGAGGGGGTGGGGGGAATTTAGGAAGTGCAGGACTGCGGCAGCCAGAGAAAGAGGTGACTTTCCCCAGCTCCAGGGCTGTGGCTGCCAGAAAAGATAGCCCTTCTTCCTAGCCCCAGCTCGGGTGCTGCTGCAGTGGGGGAGAGAGGGCACATCCTTCACATTAGAAACGTAAGACTACTGATATTAAAATATGACTTGTGTATTTTTCTTAGTAGAACAAAAAAAGTTAATTATTATTAAGGTTTTTTAATATAACGCTGTGGCGGAGCACGCACCCCAGTGCCCCTTTGTGGCAAGAGTAAGATGGGGTGCCAGCACCTCACCACTCTCAAGTCCATATGTTCGCCTCACTGCAGGTGGTCTGTGACAACCTCTTGGCCTTCCTTCCTACTATCACCCCTGTCCAGTGGGGTAGTGCGGCCTAGTGGCCAGGGTCCATATAAACCCTCTTATGAGTGGGGTAGCACAGCCTGGCAGCCAGGGTCCACATAAACCCCCTTAGAAGTGAGGTAGTGTGGCCTAATGGCCGGAGTCCATATAAACCCCCTTCATGGTTCAGGGGGGGAGTAGGGGCACTCAGGCCCACCCTCTCCACCTAGCCTTGATTCAGGGCCCTGGTAATGGCAAGCTCCCATTGCCACTCACTCGGTGGGGATCCGGCACAACACATCAAGCGTCAATACAGCTCTAACGCCGTTTGTCTCTAAAGTTCCCCTTGGTCACTTCCTGCCATGAATACTTGGTCATCTGTGGTGGGGAGTACTCTGGTCTGTTCCTTTCTTGTGGTATCCTCCAGTGGGGTCTCAGGTAGTTCCTCTGCTTGGCTGACTCCCAGATCCTGGCTCGCAGGCCCTCCCTCTGCAGGAGCTAGTGGCATGCATCCTTCCCCTCTGACAGTCCACCCAGACTGAGTTGATCTGCAGGCTTTTAAATCTGTACTCCAGTTGAAGCATGCCCAGCAGAGCTTCTGGGGTGTGGCTTCCTCTGCTAGGAAGGAAGGGTTAACCACTGCTGTACCAATGCAGGGCCACTCTGCCCCATCACAAACACTTTTATCCAAATCTCTTTACAATAGTTAGTTAATGGTACAAATAATATTTGGAAAGATCATTAAGTGGTCTGCAATTTTCAAGGGGTTCACGAAAAAAAAAGTTTGAGAACCACTGTACTATGTGATTGATTCAGTTTAATCTGATGTATAAAGAAAGGGTTTGAGAAACATAAATCTTCTGATAATTTTAATAATTTCTCAACCATACATGCATATACACACTCAGATGCACATAGACACACCTGACAAACAACATAAGAACATAAGAATGGCCCTACTGCATCAGACCAAAGGTCCATCTAGCCCAGTATCCTCTCTTCCAACAGTGGCCAGTGCCAGGTGCTCCAGAGGGAATGAACAGAACAGGTAATCATCAAGTGATCCATCCCTGTCACCCATTCCCAGCTTCTGGCAAGCAGGCTAAGGACACCATTCCTGCCCAATAGCCATTGATAGACCTATCCTCCATGAATTTATCTAGTTCTCTTTTGAACCCTGTTATGGTCTTGACCTTCACAACATCCTCTGGCAAAGAGTTCCACTGGTTGACTGTGCGTTGTGTGAAGAAATACTTCCTTTTATTGTTAACAGGTTCCCATGTTTATAACATGTAAAGTTTAGAAAACTTTTAGTTATATAAAAGATGCTCTGTGCCTACAATTTTATTTGGGTGTTCACAATCCAAATTCAAAATGGACAAAATCATTGTAATACAGTTTGTGATATCATAATCATTTCCAGAGCATTCATTTGTGATGTCACATAAGGAATAAGCATCAGGAACAGATCAGTACTTAAAATAAAAATCCTGGTTTTTTTACAAATTAATATATAGAATTACTTTTAAATTGAGGGAACAAGAAATATAGAAAGCACATAAGAGGAAATAAATAATCTTAAATATTAGAGTGTATTTTCAAAGATTTCCAAATTAAGTACTAATTCAGATGTTATTTTTTATTAAAAAATAATTAGAAAACTTTTAGATTTCTCAGGTAAAAATTCCTCTGTTTTTAAGAACATTGTCTGCACTGATACTTAGTATTTTGCAGTAGACAAAACACAATCTGAAGAAAAAATGTGAGGGGGTTGCTATAGCCAAAATTTAAAAAAAACAACAACTTTTGTTTGGATTCAAAAATCTCTTCCTTTTATTCTGTTTCTCTCAGTGTCTCTGAAATGTTCAAGGAGGAAAAACCCCACTTGGAGTGATATTTTCAGTATGTGATGCTCTATTGAACTCTCGTTCCACTTTCATTTTTTCCTATCTCTTTCACTGATGTCAGTAGTTTGTCTTCTATTTGACTTGCTTCTCACTCCTTTTTAGGAGCTAAAACAAAAGATGTTCAGAAAGAGATCATAGCACAGTGATTTCATTCAGCCTTGATGTTTGATTTCAGCAACTTTTTTGGATCTAGCTTCTAAAACTTTCACTGTTCAGACAGCTTAGAGAAAGGGTAGTTTTAGTTTACAACTTGCTGCCATTGACATCCTGAATATAGATGTTGCCTGTTGTGTTACTCTTTTCAACCCACAGCACTGAGTCCCTACTACATGGGCTATTCCTGCACCAGGAATTAGAAACTGTGATCTTGATTCATGGGCCCTAATTCTGAGCTGTGGCTATTATGAGCTTGGTGCAGTCCCAGGGGAGGGTGTGTGTGTGTGTGTAAAGATTGCTTTATGACACCTTTGTACCTCTCAGATTCTACAGGCAGTGGTGGACTGGAGCAACAGCTAGCATTAAAAAAAACCAGCCATAAGTCTGCTTCAACTTACACTGTGCTTCTACATTTCCCTTTGCAACCATTCAGTAGCCCAGAACAACTGGAGAGTACATCTGTCGTCCCAAACTACCCTGGCAATGCCTGGTAAAGGAGCAAGGTGTAGAGATGCCTTATGGGAGCCAGTCCACCAGAGCTACTGCAGAAGGTGGAATTTGAGCACTCACGTTTGCAATGAATTCTTCACTTGGGCAGGGGAGTGAGGAGTTTGCCCTATAAGAAGCAGCAGAGGAATGGATCCCTCAATCCAGCAGATGCCCCTGAAATCCTCATGAATCCCAATGGGAGTACATGGAAAAAATAGCCACCTGTGTGAAGATCCTCTGCCAGGGACTCACCAGCTAGCCACTAACCCCAAACCTTACTATGCCCCTTTCATAGATTCATATATTATAAGGCTAGAAGGGATCACTGTGGTTATCTAGTCAGCCTTCTTGTATAACAAAGGCCATAGAACTTTCCTAAATTAATTCTTGTTTGAACTAGAGCATGCCTTTTAGAAAAATATCAAATCTTAATTTAAAAATTGCCAGTAATGGAAATTCTATCATGACCCTTGGTAAGTTGCTCCAATAGTTCATAACTCTCACTGTTATACATTTGCACCTTATTTCCACTCTGCATTAGTCCAGCTACAAATTCCAGCCATTGGATGTTGCTATACCTTCGTCTACTAGACTGAAGAGCCCTCTCCTATTCATCTCCTTAAGTATATCACAATAAGATCTGTTTTCTAATTCTTTAATCATTCTTTTGGCCCTTCTCTGAAATCTGTTAATATCCTTCTTGAATTGTGAACACAAGATCTGGGCACAGCATGCCACCAGTTCCAATCATACAGGTAATATAACCTCTCTAATTATACTTTATATTCCAAAACATCACACTATGAGTTCATGCTCAGTTGACTATCCACCAGGATCCACCAAGTGTTTTTCAGTCATGACTTCCCAGGATAGAGTCCTCCATCACGTAAGTATGGCCTACATTCTTTATTCCTAGATTACCTTACATTTACACACTCTGAAACACATAATATTTGCTTGTTCCTACTTTACCAACTGATCCAGATTGCTCTGTATCACTGACTTGTCCTGTTTATTATTTACCACTCTCCCAATCCTTTTACATCATCTGCAAACTTCATCAGTGATGATTTTATGTTTTATTTGAGGTCATTGATAAAATTTTAAATAGTATAAGGCCCAGGATCTACCCCTGTGGGTTACCACTAGAAACACACCTACTCAATGATTATTACCTGTTTACAATTGTAGTTTGAGGCCTATCAAGTTAGCTGGCTTTAAAATCCATGTGAACCATATTGAACATTTATTGTTCTTGTTTTTTAACCACAATAGCATGTGGTACTAAGTCAAATGCCTTAGAGAAGTGTAAGTATATTATAGCAACATTATTACTTTTATCAAAGAAATTTGTAATCTAATCAAAAACATATTAAGTTAGTTTGACAAGATCTATTTTCCATAAAACATGGTGATTGGCATCAACTATATTACACTTCTTAATTTTTTATTAATCGAGTCCCTTGTTAATCATTCCATTATTGTGTCCAGGATTCATGTTAGACTACTAGGCCTATAATCATCTGGATTTTCAAGTTTGCTCTTTTTAAGTATTGGCACAACATTAACTATTTTGTAATTCTCTGAAATTTCCTGAATGTTCTCAGACTTATTGATAATGAACATTAATTGTCAAGAATGTGTCTCGGCTAAATCCCTTAAAGTGCTTAGATGCAAGTTATCTGGACCTGCTGATTTTAAAATGTTTAACTTTAGTAGCTGCTGTTTAACACCTTTTTGCATTATTGTTGCAATCAAAAGTATTTCATGATATTGTATAAATACAACATATTTTTCCTCCCAGATACAGAACAGAAATGTTTACTGAAAACTTCCAACTTTTCTGTATTATTATTCACACGTTCTACCATTTCATCTAGTAATGGATTGATACCATTGTTAGGATTCCTTTTGATCCTAAGATATTTACAAAACTCTTTTTTATTGTCCTTAACTTTGCTGGCCACGGAGTTCATCGTGAGTCCTTTTGCCTCCCTTATCATTTTTTTTTTTACAATTCTTAATTCTAATTTATAATCATTGCTTTCAATTTCCTCTGTTTTCAATTTGTAGATAGATAGACAGATAGATAGATAAGATTTTATAGCTTTTTTATTTCCCCTCTAAGCCAGGTTGGATCTTTAACTAGCATAGCCTTTTTTCTTGATTGTGGATTGTTGGGTACTAGTAAAATATTCATAAGCAGTTCTCAATTCTCATTTATCCTTTTCTGTTTCTGCATTTGAAGACTTGAGGATCCCTTCCATTTTGCCCATTTCACACCCCTTCATTTTCATGGCCCTATCTCCATCTCATTCCTCCTGGGGTAGATTGCACCTCTGCAACTGTGACTGACTCCTGCACAGGAGTAAGGGAGAGGCAGTTTTCTTGTATTTCCCCCTCCTTTGTGTTGGCTGGGCTAACAATAATCTGGACCTTAAAAAAAATGAATATTGTTTGGGTTCATATTCTTTTTGGTGATTTTGATTGAGCTCAGGAGAGAAGAGAGAAAGAGTGAAAGTCCTTATCAGTTAGTGTATTTTGCTTGTTGATTCAATCCATGTTCAAAATTATTTTGAACACATTTGCACATATTTTATTGCTTTAAAATATGGATTGGGAATTATTGGTCATCTTTCTGAATGCACACACTAAATGAAATTTATCGCAGTATATACAGTAACTAGACAAGAGTACCAGAATTATCAATCAGATGTAGCAACAAAGAACTTGATTGGTAGTTGCCTTCATTATAATGAGAATCTTTCTATATGATTTGTGGGGTGAAATGATGAAAATGATCTATGTATTTGATAAATTAAGCATTTCTACCAAAATATCTACATAAAATTTAAAATATCATGAAACCTGTGCCCTGTTGACATGTTGAAAGAAAAAACAATATTCATTTCCTTTACTTTTTATTAAATTTTTAGTTCTTAAATTGTGGATATGTATCATTTTACTGGTTAGCGAAGGTCATATGAAACTTTTGTATGGAACTAAATGTATTATTCTGGACTTAAATTTGCAATTAGAATGTTATGTTTAAGTTGGAAAATAATATCTTAGGCATAAGATTAAATGCAGAAATAATAAAGAAAACAGACTCAAAACTTGCTAAGAAAATTGTTTAAATAGTATCAAATTGTACATGTCCTGAATATTGGCAAGTATTCTGAGGAAAGTGAAACAGCAAGGGTTGGGGGATAAAACTAAACAGACTCCTCCCATCTATGTGGAAATAGGGGTGGGAATATAAAATTCCTTTGTGATCCATTATAAGCAAATTAAATAAGTGTATCAAAGGAAAAAATACCCCAACATCAGAGGTGCAGCCCTAAAATTAATCTTGATGTTTGCCTCGCCCTGTCTTTGTGAGTCTGTTTTCTTGACACTCAAACATGTGAAATCCAAGCACCAATCCATTTTGACAGATATCCACTTAAGAGAACTGCTGCATGTGAACACAAACCAAACTACAAAGGAATTGTTGAAAGCAAGGACTGCCAGAAGTCCCACTAAGTAAAAGGTTAAGTTTTTATTATTTTTATTAACTATACATTATAATTGTATAATACATATACATTATCAACTTACATAATGATTATGTGTGTCCATATATACACATACACATATATAATCATTACATATTACTGAAGCTCTTTGGCAATGTACATTGGTAAATTCCAGCTCCTTCTCAGGCTCAGGTTGGCCATCCCTGGTTTAGGATGATAAATAGATCAGAGTGGAGAAAGACTCATAAGATGTCAATTGGAAAATATTTTCATAGAATCAGCGCTTTCTGAAACTTCTGACACAATCTGTAGAATTTGCACAACATACAGTTTCCACTAATAGCAGAACAGTATTACCAATGCAGGGTCATATTCTGCTTGATTTAACATGGTGAATAATAGCTGATTTCAACTGAGTGACAAACAGCTGTGCATATCTCGCTATCAGTGTTATGGAGGGCAAACAATTTATGAGTTTACCCTGTATAAGCTTTATGCAGGGTAAAACGGATTTATTTAGAGTTTGGACCCCACTGGGAGTTGGGCATCTGAGCTTTGGAAACAGGAACACTTCTTAAGCTGTTTTCAGTTAAGCCTGCAGCTTTTAAGGGAAATGGTTCAGACCTGGGTCTGGGTTTGAGACAGGCAAGCATGTCTGGCTCAAACCAGGAAGGGCACTGAAGTCCTAAACTGGCAGGGAAAACAGACTCAGAGGTAGTCAAAGCACATCAGATGGCAGTCCCAAAGCGAGTTTCTGTGATCCAACCCATCACAGAAACAAAGGACCCTTGTAAGGACCCTAAAGCAAGGTTTACCAGAGTGGCTGCCAGACTATTATCCAAATGCCAATTATAAGCCCAGTATGGAATGAGAAAAAGGCTATATCATTTGTAGCAATTAGTACCTGAACTTAACTGTTCCTGGAAAATAGTCCCTTTTGCAAAAACAAATTGTATGTGTAAGTTCAAATCCAAATTCATTTAATAAATTCTTTGCCTGCAGGTCCTTGCCATAGACTTTGTAGAGAAAATCTAGAGTTTATTGGCTTCTGTTAATCTTAGACATGATGTCATCATACATAATGTTACTTAACCACTACTTTTTTTTCTGTATATGCATGTATATATCCCCTGATTAACTAGTCATCTGGGGTGAGAGTGTAATACATTATGCACAGAGTATTTTGTAAGACTGGATCTGAATGGGATTTAATGGACATTTTATAAGGAAAAGGGTAAATGTGGTTAACTCGGTCTACAGATCCAATCCCCAGACATTCGGTTGAATTCCAAATCCTTAGTGTAAGCTTTTAAATAATTTTTAAAAATAAAACAACAGAATAAAGTAAAAACTGAGATGGCACAGAAGTTCTCATTGCCTTTAAGTGCTTATAGAGATCCCCAAAACATCCATCCAACCCAGGGGCACACAAAACAGCAGGGGTCAGAATGCTTGGTATTATTAACACAAGTACTTATTCTAGACACTCTTAGCTGTTACAAAATCATGCAATATGGCCAGTTTCAAAATGAATGTAAATTCCTAGGTTTCAAAAAGAAATTCAGAAAAATCAAATGACATTCATTTTAAATGCTGAGATACTAGTAGGTATTTTAACTTTTTTTTAAAGCCATGCTCTTTATTGAACTCTCATTACTTACACAGTTGCACTACATGAAGAAGGCAATCGGTTTCATCTTATTTCTCAAGTGGCAGAAAGTGATGCTGAGTGTCCATGTTGCAATGAAGTTAATATGATCCTCCTCTGCTTCTAAGCCCAGTGCTTAGGACACTCAGAGCATTGATTTGTCTTACTACTAGAAAACACAAGCATTGGTAATGCTCTAAGCATGCTACACAGCTCATAAATATTCATTCATGCCAAAAAACTGACCCCTCTACATTTTGTCAATAATAGTGAAACTGACAATATCACTCCCATTAAATACACATCCAAATTCTGTGTGTATCCTATATATTAAATTAGTTTTTCTTTCATTATAGAAGGATAGTGGTTTATATATATATATATTTAAAACTGTCAGGAGAAACAGGCTCTGTTCTGAGCTTCATGTCCTTTGACAATTCTGAAAATACCTTCATGATATTTTTGCTGTAACTCTTAGATGATTAAAAGTAATCATGTGCATTGCAGCTTATTACAACAGGTTTTTTACATCCACAAAAATCACATCTGCTAAAAATAATTTCTATTTTCTTAACCTTTTTTATCCAGATTGTTCCTATAAAAATTATTTTTGTAATGTTAATTACTGACAGTAATAAACTCTGCAATTATGCATGGAATTCAATTTTTGGAACTTCTGCCTCATATTAATTATGAATGCATTACAAGAATCCCTATGATATCTCACTCCATTTTTTAATTTAAGTCTCCTCATAGACACATTTTCTTTATGATAAGTCTCAAAACTGCCTTAGTGGGGAATATTACTTTTAACAAAAGACATTTTACATGAGCCTAGACAACCGTGATACACTTTATTCAAACAAATTAAAACAAGAAAGCAGGAATATTTAAGTAGTCTCAATGTTCTGCTTGCGTCTAAGTAGCAGCCTCAAGAGTAAGCAACCAGTTGTTTAAATAACACCCGGAAATATACAGCTAGTCAAAGCTGAAAGGGCTTCATAAGGTAATCTCAGAGGTACTCAAGTTAGGCAGACATAATTCATTAAACATGTCTATTGCTAGCAATAATTTGTCTTTGTTTCAACTGTCTCCAATAACTTATCATTCTATCGACGTTTGTATCAAACAAGCTTTTTCCTATCGCAATATGGTTTTGTCCTCCTATCTCTCCATGTGCACTGGTGAAGCAGTATGGAGATTACTTGCCTACAAACTGGTTCAACTACTCATGCACACAGCTACCAACTTCTCTTATGCAGACATATTACTCCTCATATTTTGATACAGATCTTATGCTTATTATTTTTTCAGAATAAAAAGCTCTTAAAATATGATGGAAAATAAAAATATTTAAAATAGAAACTTAGCTACACCTAAAATTTACCTAGACAGTGGCCCCTTCCCGTATTTCCTTTACACTGGAATAGTTGGCAGAATAAAACTCAGAATAGCAAAATATAAAATACTTTTTCTCCATTATCACATTTAAATAAAAAAAGAAGTGGTGAACCCGACAGGTTGAGACAATTCAACTAAAACAGTTTGGCTAAAATCAAATAACATTCAAAGTATACAATTAAAATGAGTGACAGTTTTCCCTCCCAATTTCTCCTTTCTTATATCTAGCACTGACAGGGCTTCCCCGCTGGAAGGGTAACAATAGCACTAACCTGCACTAATGCTTCAGAGTTAGTGGGGAAAAACACCCTGCTTTCTGCTCCTATAGCTCAGTTTCTCCCAAATCACACAGGCCACATGTCCTTTTGTAAAGCAGCTGTCCTCAATGGACTCTGAGTCCAGCTATAGGGAACCTATTGTGAATGCCCAAAACTACCACACCTAATTCCAGAAACTTCTGGGTCTGGCATGCTAATTGTGTATCGACCTAGAAACAATGATGCAGACACAACTCTACCCCATTAATCTCTTAAAGAGAGATCACCCTGTTAAGGAAGTAGGTGTCATTAGAATTGCATAAATAGGTATTAGAATTGTAAGAATTATAAGAATGTGTACAGTGCTCAGACTTTAATGAAAGTTGCTGCATGAATTAATCTCATTTGTAACAGCTGTATCCCATATTGTAAGGTAATAGTTGAGCAGTTGTATCATGAGCCTCTGTTACTATAAACCTCTGTGTATGGCTTCAGAAAGGAGACATGAAATAAGGTATATATCTTCAGGGACTTGGGTAATTGCAATCTGTACGTGACTGGGTTGATCCATGCCTCAGTGTTGAGAGGGCCCAGATATTGGTGGTCCAGTTTGGTTTAGGAGCAAATAAATTTAAGATTGCAGGTGAACAGCCAAACTTTGTCTCCTATGTCACTTTTGTAGTGATAATCAAGATGGTCAATTACAGACAGTTGACAAGAGGTGTAGGGATAGTTATCATAAGGAAATAGATTCAAGTAGTGTAATGACTGAGCCATTCCCAGTCTCTATTCAAGCCAGAGTTAATGGTATTTAATTTGTAAATCAATTCAAGCTAAGCAGTTTCTCGTTGGAGTCTGTTTTTAAAGTCTTTCTGTTGCAAAATTGCCACCTTCAGGTCTGTTACTGAGTGGCCAGACAGGTTGAAGTGTTCTACTGGTTTTTGAGTTTTATGATTCCTGATATTAGATTTGTGTCTGACATCACTACTTGAATCTATTTCCTTATGATAACTATCCTTAGACCTCTTGTCAACTGTCTGTAATTGACCATCTTGATTATCACTACAAAAGCTTTTTTTTTCTACTGATAACAGGTCATTTTAATTAATTAGCCTCTTAGAGCTGGTATGGCATCTTCTCTGTATATATATATACACTCTTCTTATATGTTCCATTCTATGCATCCGATGAAGTGGGCTGTAGCCCATGAAAGCTTATGCTAAAATAAATTTGTTAGTCTCTAATTTGCCACAAGTACTCCTGTTCTTTTTACGGATACAGAATAACACCGCTGCTACTCTGAAGAAGGCACTTTCCTTTGTAGGTTACAAGAGGCCGAGAAGGGGGAAAAGAAGAAGAAAGAAGAAAGCAGAGAACAGGTTAACTCAACACTGCAGCTAGCAAGCTCAGTCCGAAGATAAGAAGCTGACTCCAGCCCAAGGTCAACTGCTACCTGCCAAGACAGATTGGTAACAAAAATCTGTCACAATATGCACAGACTCTCCTGCCCCCGCCCCCCGAACTCTCTAGTTATGAGTTGTATAAACTGGGTTTTGGTGTAAACAAGAAATAAGTTTATTAACTACAAAATGTAAATTTTAAGTGACTATAAGGGATAGCTAACAGAACAAAGCAGACCACCTTAATAAATAAACAAAAACTACAAACTGAATCGAACACACTAGCAGGTAGGATATTAATCAGCAAATTTTCACCCTGAGTGATAAACAAGCTGGCAGATTCTTAAAGCACAAGTTGCCTTGGTTTTCCCAGGTTTTCATACACAGGCAAAAAATCCCTCCAACCTGGGACCATCACCTCTCACAGTTTAGTCCTTGTTCCTTGGGTGTTTCCAGGTATGTTGTGTTGAGGAGAGTGGGGTCCCCCCATAATGTCATTTTCCTCCTTTTATATCTTCTCCTCACTTGCTGGAAAGTTCTTTTGCAGGGTCAAACCATTCCCATTGTGTAGCGCTATCTCTGAGAGGGTTCGATTGTACATAGTTTCTGGGGTAATCCTTGTGCTTGTGTGCATTTCCTTAATAAGCCATTAACATTATTTGGCCTTTTTAGTGTCATACGTGAAAGGCTGCTTGTGAATGTTTTCAACCTCAGGACTTGTTTCAGTGACACATACATAGCCAAACTTCTTAACTTCACATATGACAATAGCACATACAATCCAATGAGCTATTACTGTCTATCAGATCAAGACTCCTGACACCTCACAAGGCATACTTTGTATAAGACATATCCTAATTACATGACATATCAAGAATCTGGTTGACCTACTCCATTTGTCAATTAGTGTATGGATGGTAGGCAATTGAGAGGAGAGGCTCAATCTCCAGAAGTTTTAGAAATTCTTGCCAGAATTGGGAAATGAATTGAGAACCATAGTGCTACATGATGCTTGATGGCAATCCATGGAGCCAAAAAAATGTTTTTTCAGGAAGAGGAAAGCCATTTCCTGGGCAGTAGGTATGGTGCTGCAGGGGGCAAAGGGTGCCATTTCGGTTAAGAAGTTGACCACAACTAGGACCATATGTCCCTGAGAAGGTGGCAGTTCCACAGTAAATTACAGAAAAGGTATCCCGTGGCTGTGGTGGAATTAGCATGGGGGCTGTAGAAGTCCAAGCGGCTTTGAGCAAGGGCATTTGATCAGAGTGCACATGTCACAGTAGCTTATGTAGCTCTTGACTGAGGTGTGCAAGCTTGGCCACCAGAAACTCCTTGTGATTAGACTCCAAGTCTTGAGGTGGCGGAAGTTCCCTGAAAAGGATTCATGATGACTTAATTGAAGAACCTGCAGTCTTGGTTGCCCGTTGGGGCATAGATACATTCTTATGGTAGAGGATTCCATCTTGGAACCTGAACCTGGGGACTGGTTAACAATTAGCATTCTCGAGAGTCTGATGGATCTGAGCAGCAAAGGTGCCATTGGGTAACAAGGTACAAATTGACACCACTAGGCTGTGGACGCATTTAGAATCATAGAATCCCTTCCAAGAACTCAGCCTTATGGAACAGGGCATCCAAGGTGCTAGGTTACTAGGAAGTCAAATCAGGTGAAGAAGAGAGATCAGCAGATCTGTCACTGGTTGAAGTGTCTGGCTGTTTAAATGTATTCTAGGTTCTTGTAATCTGTAAGCATTTGAACAGGGAACGTAGGCCCTTCTAGTAAGTGCTGCCATTCCTCAAATGCTTCCTTGATAGCTAAGAGTTCCTTATCCCTTGTGTTATAATTCTTCTCTGCCAGGGTTAGCTTACCAGAATAATAGGCACATGGGTGAAGTCAAGTTACAGTTGGGACAGTACTGCGTCCAGGGTGAAATTGGATGCATCAGCCTCCACTGTGAATGGTTTAACAGGATCTCGGTGAACCAAGATAGGTGATGTAATGAACTTCTCTTTTAGCTGATCAAAGGCAGTTTGGACTCCCAAGAACCAGGTGAACTGGACTCCTTTTCACTGAAGGTCAGTCAGAGGAGCAACTAGGCTGGAAAATCCCTCAATGAACCACTGGTAGAAGTTAGCGAATCCTAGGAACCATTGGACACCATGAGTGTCCTTTGGTGCTGTCTAGTCAGAGATTGCCACTACCTTGCATTGGTCTACGGTTAGGCTCTTTGGGGAGATAATGTAACCAAGGAATTCTATTGTATCCTGGTCAACTTGCATTTTTCAGGCTTCGCATATAAATGGTGTTGACGAAGTCTTTCTAGGACACTGCAGACATGCTGGTCATGAGAAGCCTGATTGTCAGAAAAGATGAGGCTGTTGTCCAGATAAATGACTAGATAGCAGTCTAACACAACATTGAAGATATAATCGATGAAGTACTGAAAGGTTGCTGGGGCATTGCACAGACCGAACATGTATAGAAAGTGGTCTTCCACTCATCTCCTTCTTTAATCAGGACCTATTTATAGGCCCTGTGAAGGTCCAGCTTAGTAAAAACCTTTGAGGAGTGGAGTCTTTCAGAAAGCTCATTAATGAGAGAGAGAATGTATTGATTTGAAATCATGACTCTGTTTAATGCCTCATAGTCAGCACTGGCCCTTTTTTATCTCTACAAAGCAAATTGGAGCCCTAGCTGGAAATGTGGAAGGATGGATACATCCCTTTTGTAGATTTTCCAGGAAGTAGTCTTGGAAATCCAGACATTCTGGCTCTGAAAGGGAGTAGATTGGCCAAAAGGGACATCTTCTCTGGGCTGGAGGTCAATAGGACAGTCATAACTGTGGTGTGCTGGCAGAGCATTCACATTCTTTTTGTCAAACACATTGGCAAAATCTTTGTATTTAATCATTAACACAGGGTCAGTGGACCAGACCACAGAGGGTAACAAGACTTCCTGATGGTTAACCTGTTTAGACTCAGAATCTCAAGGAAAGCAAGTTGAACTATGAAGGATTGCCAGTCTACGGGCCTCACAATCAGGTTTCAGGAGACAGAATTGTCAGCAATGTGTGGAACAGAACTGCATCACGCCTTCCATCCAACAAATGTATGGGTTATGGGTAGTGATCCAGGGCATGCAAAGGACTACTGGAAAGTGTAGTGCTTGGATAAGTCCAAACTGAGGAGTATTTTGGTGACCTGGAAAGTCACAATGTCCAGGCGTTCGGTCTGGTGGGCAGCCCGGCCTGATAAGAGCAGTGTGCTGTTGATAGACTATACCAAGTCTGGAGTGTCCTTGCCTTGAGTGAGGATATTATGTTTTTGTGCAAAGTCCTGATCCATGAAGTTTACTGAGGCACCCGAATCCACCAATGCCTCCAGGTGGACCTCAGAGGTAAAAGTGTGTCAGATTTTCAGAGGAGTTTGAAATGTGTTGAGACATGCTCAGTCTTGGCTAAGTTACCAGGAGACAGGTACTGATGCTGGGTACCGATGCATATCAATGGGAGGCAGGGAGTGCTCCCCCAGGCCAGATCCCCAACGCCATCAGTGTCTGTGGTTTGGCCTTCCCTGATCAGAGCGCAGACCAGAGTTTAGCAGGGCAACCTGACACAAAATGTCCTGATCTTCCACTATATAGGCATAGTCTCAATGCCCAAAAAAATGCTGCCTGGTAAGGTAGAACTGGACTTGGTCAAGCTTTATGGATCTGGGCTGTGGGGAAGGTGCCCAAGGTTGGTGGGCCAGAGATATCAGGACTGGTGAGAGTTAGGAAGCTGATATTCTCTCTTGGTGGCATCCACCAGGCAGTTGTCAATCTTGATGCTGAAGTCAATCAAAACATCCAGAGTGGGAAGGGAGTCCACTTGTGCCACCTTGTCTTTGATGTCGTCATTTAAGCCAAAGTGGAAATGATAATGCTGCTTGGCCTCATTCCATTTGGTGTCTGCTACCAAGTGGAGGAATCCTGTGGCATATTTAGCAACATGACGATGGCCCTTCAGCAATGCCCAAAGTGTGGCCTGTGCTGTAAGCTCATGACTAGATCATCAAAGATCACAACCATGACTTGAATTAAGTCTTCAAGATTACCCAAGAGTGTGCTTGCTTCATCAAGCATTAGGGATGTCCAGGCCAGAGCCTCCCTAATCAAGAGGCTGATAATCAGCCCCACCCTGCACTGGTCAGTGAGGAATGACTGTGGGCACAAAAGGAATAAGCACTGGTATTAATTAATGAACCCCTCATATGTGTCCCAATTGCGATTAAACTTATCAGGCAGGGGAATCTTTGGCTCACATGGTGCAGGGTGTAGATATTGAGGCAGTGCTGCCTACCTGTGCAGTGCTGCATTCTGTGCCTGTAGAGCACTGGCCTGTGCCTGCAGCATAGTGTCCTGGGCCTGCAGGGTCTGCAAGGCACCTCATATTTGCAGCAGGGGAATATTGGCCAGGGAGAGATCCATACTAGTCACTGGTCTGGACCCCTTGTCAGCCTGTTTTCCCTCTGTTTACCTTGGGCTACTCAAACTGTCAGCAGACTAGATTGTAGGCAGTTATGCCTATGGTCTGAGCAGGGGTCAGGCCTAGTGGTCAGAGCCTGAATGCCAGAGCCAAGGGTTGAGGAAGAATTGGAGTCAGAACCAAAAGTCAGAGCTGAATTACCAGGAGTCAGGAAAGGCGGGTGCAGGGCTGTTTTTGAGGCAGAAGCAATGCTGGAACAGGATGGAAACAACACTGGATGCAGAGTAGAATCTGGGCTGGAGCTGAGGAGGAACAAAGCATGAGATAGGCTTAGAGAGACAAGCACATAGAGACAGAGAGTCCATGGGCATGTGTGTTGAGCAGCCAGTGAGCTACTGCTGCTGCTAGGTTTAAGAACTGGCCTGTTGGCTTCCTCAGCCAATCAGGCAGGGTGGTCCACCAAGCAGCCTAGCTGGCTGAATAGAGTGTCAGGAGTACTGATCAGGCACAGCTGAGAGCCTTACTCCTGACAAGTATTCTGTCAGAAAATAGGCTAAATGTTTGAGTGTAGGTCAGGTACAGGTAGCTCCTTTCCTTTACAGTGGAAAGGCAGAGTGCAAGTATGTGTGTGAGTGTTTGTGGACATTTCTCAAACGGAGCATAGTTCAGGTTACATGGGAGTGTATCTTAACTCTGTATTTCCTTGTTTTCTGAAGACTGAGTTTTTCTGAATTTGACATTTTGGTAGGATATTAGCTATCACCCAGCAACCTTAAATCTTAATTAACAAAGTCTTTTGCCACTTAATTTCCTAGTCCTTTTGAAACATAAAGAGAAATTTTAGTGAACATTTAAACAGCTTTAGTTCTCACCTAGGTTTGCAGCTAATGTGCTAATGTGGCTAGGTAATAGTCAAAAGACCTCGCTTTTATATAGAACTTTTCCTCAGTAAATCTCAAAGAAATGTACATCATTACCTTCACAGAGACACAGAGAGGTGAAGTGACTTGCCCAAGGTCACCCAGAAAGCCAACTGCAGAGCGAGGACCAGCTCCAGTCTAGTGTTCTTTCCACTAGGCCACATGGTTGCTATGTGATTCTTACATGCCTCTCTCTTTTTCAGTGGAACTGGGATAATGGTCATGCTTTGAAATATTTGCAATGCGCAGCTGCTAACTGGGCTGGTGAAAGAAATCGCCTTCATGTCCTCTGTCTCCAAACCTTGACAGTTTTATTCCACAGTGGTTACAGTAACTTTAAGCACGTGCAAGGAGACTGTTGTGTCTCCTTCTTCACCCCTTGCACCACCATTCCCCCAAATATGTAGCCTCTTCCCCAACATTTCCAGTTCCCCCACCCCTTTCCATCCCAGTAAACCATTAGTTGGCACTGTAGAAGCCATTAACATACAAGAAGTTGCTGTTTCCTCCCCTATGTTTCTGCATACAGATATCACAGGCAGTAGTTTACCAAAGGGTCACATACTACCTTGATTAGATAGCCCGAGTAGCACACTAAGCTGGACCCCCTCTCGCAGTACCCAGCCCCAGCTGGGTCACCAGACCCTGCTTCAGCCAGGCTTCTCCAGTCATGCCGCAGGTCCACCTAGATCATGCCTCCTCCAAATTGGGTCCCTCCTGGACACACTCTGGCTAATCCCCAACTTCCCATCCCTCACACCACACAGGGGTGATGTGTATCTTAAATTTTCATTTTCTGGATTTCAGACATTCACGTTTGCCTTACCTTCAGTCTTCCTCCACCTCCCCAAATGTCAGCTCACATGGAGAGGTAAATACTCCAATATTACCCACACGCTCTAGGGCACCCCACCTTTACCATTCCATGGGCTCAAGGCATAACCCAGTTAATTTAGGCACCCCCACCCTTTCCCATTTCCTAGGGCTCTGGGCAAAGGCATCTACTCTTACCCAGTTCCTAAGGCTCAGGGCCATCCTTACCCAGTTCCTGGGGCTTAGGATGTAATCTTCTATGGATTTGCAGCGTTTACCAGTGAAAGGGCCTTACACAGTAATATCCTTAACCTCTATATAGTAACATTTACCAAAACAGAACACACATACTAAGAATACAATTCTCACCACTCCTAATAAGAAAGATTAACTTTTCTTGGTGGCTGATCAACATTAGATCATCCGGGGCTCCAGTTTCTGCACTGTATGATCAGCAGGTCTGGCACTGTGATCTTGGAATGTGTCCTGAAATTAGGTTACAAAGAACTTCCTTTTGGACCCCAGTCTATATAATTAAAACTTGGGTTCTACTTAGTTATACCTTAACCAATCATTTTAAAGTAAAATACTACAAGACAGTATTTTTCACCAATCCTAGCCCATTATTTAAACAATCGTATCCCACCACCTTAGTTATGCAATAGACAGAAACAAATCTGGCAAAATTAGTTATGCAATAGACAGAAACAATTAAAGAATCAGACAGAGACCATACAGGTAAAGTATAGAGAAGTGGGGACCATAAATGCAAACCAATAGAAGTATAGATTTCATAATCACAACTGTTGATAAAGCTTCCTTGCCAGACACAATGTTATCAAACAAAGTTTTCTTTAGACATCTTAAGATCTGTTTCTTTATCTGGTGATGGTAGGTGCTATTAGAACAGGATCGCCTTCTTAACAGCCCGATATTACTTTGTGTCAGTGCAATTTAGATGGAATGTGAGGATGTGACTCTCTGCTTGTAAGCTCATGGCTGCTGCTGTCCACTGTTGCTTACTGCAGAAAAGGGCCTCAGACCTTTCACCAAAAGAAGAAGTTTTGAAATAAACATTACAAGAATAAATTCCTGAAGTTAAAGATTTACAAATGGTCCCATCTTTAAGGTAGGTCATAATATTGATCCAACAACCTTTCCAACATCCCTTTACAGTCCATTTCCACACAACAATATAACAGAATTATAGCCTATATCAAAAGAATAGCCTCATCATCTTTAGTCTTAGTCTCAGAATGGAGCCAATTTTCAGGTGTTATAGTATATTTAAATCTGTCTTTTAAAATTTAAAAATTACTGATTTCCCAGGGTGCTACAATATTAGAAACAGCATGACAAGGGATTATAATTTTGTTGGAGCCCATAGGAGTAATTTGTAAAGCTGTAAGTCCAATAAATAAAACATTCAGAAAATGTTTTGTGGATAGCTTGACCTTCACAATATTGATTTCTATCAAACCGTTCTAAAACTTTTAAAGCATGACCTTTTTTTTTATTCAAAGATAAAAATATTTTGAAAACCTGACAACATTACACATTGCAAAATGAAACACTTGGCATAGTAGAGAAGTGTCATTGTGGGAATGTAAGAATATAATATAAACTACTGACTGCTATGTAAAAAAGATGCTGTGCATGTGGAAGAAATGTACCTTACTCATTCTCAGATTTGTTGTGTCTTAAACATGACAGTGGGGCAACTGGATACAAATTAATAGATCATATGTATTTTGCCTGTGATTAATGCCTTTTACTCATGGCAAGCTGATATGTTACACAAGATTTGGGATAGGAACATAGTTAAAGGCATGCTTGAATGATGACACATTTCATTGTACAGTGTAAATAGCTCTAAATGCTGGAACTTCACTGAAGTATAACAATACAATGTAAAGTTACCCAATTCAAGGTGCAAAAATTAAGGTATCTGTGGAAAGGGCAGTGATCATTTATTTATACTATCTGTTATCCCATTTGTATATGGAAAAACCTGGGCCAGATTCTCTGCTGGCATACCTCCATTGAAATCAGTGGAATTACACTCAGGGTGGCCAGGAAATGGAGCTCAGAAATTGGGAACTCAGAAATTTCAACTAGAGAATCAGGTAGAGGTCTCATAAATGAATGACAGGGGCTCAAAGATGTGCATCCCAGGTATTTTCAGGGATGTAATGAGTCCAATCACCTACTCAATGTAATTGACCAGTTCCAGTCATTTGAAAATTTCATGTAAATCAACTTTTTCTATACATTTCTAGAGGGCAAACGTATTTACTTCTTGTTTGGAGGAGTAGGCAGCACTTCATCCAGTACAAAATGATGAGTGTTTGACTCTTCTTGTTCCCAGTTCACTGCAGAGCTATGTAGATCTTGACATATTAGATATCCTTGAGAGAGATTGGATTAGTGACACATCTCTGGGTGGTACTGCAGAGCAGGAGTTTGGAATGTTATTTATTGAGATTTTCTTTTTTTGTTAATTCCAGGCCTGCCTTTGTTGCAAGGAGAGGACGTCAGGGGGGTGTAGATAAAGGCTATTGTACCTAGTGTATATAATTGTTTTGGTGGATGCAAGCATTTATGATCTGGAAATTGATGGATTTCTGTTGTTGTAGAGCTATCAGGCTAGATTAAAAGTTTTTCTTGGGGACCTATCCAAAGACTGTTATATCCTTAATGCTGAGGAAAGTATTTCTCAGCTCAGTTTTTGTTAGAAAGTCCAAATTACAAATAGTGGCTTTAGTATTTGATACCATCCATGCAAAAAGCTGTGAAATCATGAATTTATTTAAAGGTTTTCAATTTATTTCCCCCAGACCCTAAGAAACTGTGAAATACAGCTTATCTTGCCACCTTGGATATTTACATTCAACACAACTTCTGAGACTCAAGGCCTTCTGTGATTTCTGCTTCTAGAGCTTGGGAGTTTCAATCTAAGTTTGTATGTGAAGGAGGGACCCAGCACATGGCTGTAAGAGAAACACAGTTTTAGTTGCTCTTACACCAGTTCAGAACAGACAGTGTGTAAGAAAGAAAGAAAGAAAGAAAGAAGGTGGCCAGTCTTTTCCAGATTTGAAAATGTAAAATAATTTGTACTCAAATGCTGCTTACCGCTGTTGGCACTCTGGATTAGAAGTATAAACCTATCATGAGACAAAGAGGACATGGTCTTCAGAAAGGTCATTTATGAATCAGGAATTCTTTCTCTCAGGTCTCTTATATATATATATATAAGGTTGCATTATGACATTAATATTGATAGGGTAGTATTATGTTGGAGATGTCATGTATATTAAAACATTTTTACAAATTTGAACTTGGCAAATATATTGAAACTCTAAACAACTTTTTCATGCTAAGATTGGAGTAAATGATTTGTAGTGATAATGTTTTTTATGTTACTTTAGATGTATAAGTGGAGCCAGTAGAAGTAAGTTATTTCAGTGTGGCTCTACATGGTCACAGTAGATCTCCTATGTACTGCATATTACAGAACCAATGCAGAGGGACTCTTGAACTAGAACAGGGTTTAAAAGAGAGCTAGATAAATTCATGGAGGTTAAGTCCATTAATGGCTATTAGCCAGGATGGGTGAGGAATGGTGTCCCTAGCCTCTGTTTATCAGAGAGTGGTGATGGATGGCAGGAGAGAGATCACTGATCATTACCTGTTAGGTTCACTCCCTCTGGGACACCTGGCATTGGTCACTGTCGGTAGACTGGTTACCGGGCTAGATGGACTTTTGGCCTGAATCAGTATGGCCATTCTTATGTACTTATGTTGAATAAAGCCCCATCAAAATCACTGGGGCTCTATGCAGCCTCGAGAATCCACCCGCATGAAGTCAGTTGCTGGCTAGTGCCTAAGGGACCAATCCTGCAAACATGCAATAAAGTCAATGAGATTATTCGTTGAAGGAATGTTACTTCTAGGAGAGTTTACAGAACCAGGCCCCCCATATTAAACAAATGGCAGCAAGGGTTGACAAACACTAGTTGGAGAGTAGATGTATGTATAAATAATGCTCATGTTGATGAGTAAATTATGAAAAATATAAACAAACAAGTTTTTTGACAGCTCTGGCAATATATTCAAGCTCTAGCTGCCCTTAAAGAACAGCAAACTATATTCTAATCAATAGGTAGTCCCTAAGAAATTTCACATAATTTGACAATCTGTTTATCAAAAAAGGTTGTGATGATGTCTCCCAATGATAATTTATATTGTGTTCTTTCTGCCATTGAAATTTTGCTTTCATTTAGTGGTACGTGTGAACTCAAGATGAGTTAAGAACATTCAAAGAACAAATCAGATATCATGTTTAGCTTTACCCGTTTAAAGACATTTATAAAACATTGTGCAAATGAGATGCTGTATATAAAAGCCAGGATTATTATAATTTAGAAAGATTATATAACTGCACTTTATTCCCCTCCCATGGTTAGAAAAATTATGGAAGATTTTTTTAAAAATCAAAGTTTCTTAAAGAAGATGTTCATGTATCCACAGCGATCAGAAATGCCACAGATAACTTACAAAAGACCATATAATAAAAACACCAACAAAAAGCAGCTCTAATTCTGTCTTTCTGGTGGCCTAGGCTCATCGCCTATCAAAAAACTAAATTTACCTAATTCTCAGAACATAGAAATTTATATTGTTCATGTTGTTGATGCCAGAGGTGGTGAGCAATTCAACTCCAGGCTGCCATAATATTAAAAAGAACTGCTGTAGAAATTTAGAAACAAACCCTTCTCAGGCCTGAAGGAAAGCCTACAGAGCAGTGTCCTCACTAAATTTTTTTAAAAAGATACTTTAAACTACTACATGGAAACAAATATAGATATTTTCTGTGAGTTCGGAGCTGAGAAAGCAAGAAAGATAATAGATTATTTCTAGACTGAAATAGGGTCCTGGCACATAAACAATCAAAGGCTCTCAGGACCAGATAATATATAGTCTCTAACCTTGATGTTTAGCTTTAGTTTTGCCTAAGAAAATGTTATCCTCTCAGATCAATACATCTTGGTAATGGCCTCTGCAGAAGTCAATTTCCACTTAATTCTGTACAGTAGGGAACAAAGTGTGAGAGATTCAAAGATTTATAAAACATATTGTCAGGTTGGGAAGAACTGCAGGTTAAGTATAGCTCCTGAGTCTTGCAACTTCAAAAGGCAGTATAAGAAGAGTTGTGAAGGAAACTGAGGACCAAAAGGAGACACTGATTAAAATGTGTAATTGAGAGTATTCCTTCTTCAGCTGAAGATCAGAAGAACCCCATAAGGATTTAGAAGAAAAAGGGCCATGAAGAGGACATGAAGCTGTATTAATGACCTATTTTACTTTTCTCATTGTCTTACTCCTATTGGTAAGCTGTTACAAACAGTACAAGTGAAGACTAGTAGTGTGAGTGGCCATTCACTAATGTGAATAAGGGCTCCACAATCCAGCCTAAAATAAATAAATAAATAAGGGGCCATATTCTGATGCTCTTACTCATATTGGAGAGTATCTTACTCCAGGAGTGGTCTAATAAAAGTCAATCAGTTCAGAGGGTAAGGTGCTATTTGATGTGACTAATGGTGTCAAAATATGGTGCAAAATCAGCTATATCTGACTCCAACACAATGTAGACATCACTGATTAGGATTATAAATTTCCCACCCTTGGCATACCTGGCCAGCTCTGTGGGTCAGTAATGATAGTTGTACCCTCTCCCATATACCTTCAAACTGTTTTTTTTTAAAGTAATTTGCACTATTCAGGCACAAAAAAGGAGCAGCGTTTGTGTTCCTCCAGGTACAAAGGGATGGCCTTTAGTCTGTGTTTCATCATAAAACTATCTTACCCAACTCACTGGGTTGTGAGAAGATTAATAAGTTAAAGTGTATTGAAGATGAGTTTGACACCCTTAATCTACTACATCTCACTTCTTTAATGACTTGATTTCAGCCTATTAAATCAAACTATGCTAGTTTGGAGACAATGAACTCAATCCATTCATGAGACATTTTTAAAGTCTGAAAAATTTGGTTAATTACTTTTCTGTTTTATTTGTTGTTAATTCTTGTGTTTCTCTGAATGTCCTCAATTCATATGGAAGAAGAAATGCAGAACTCAGAGTTGCACAAAATGTTCTCAATGAAACCCATGGCAATATGAAACTCACCTAGTTTGGGGTTCATCACACACCTGAAACATAATGCAGGTTCACAGAAATGAATGGTAAGATTCACAAACCTAGACCCATTGCTGAGCCAACGTGGTTCAGTTAGTTGTTTTGATGGGAAACCTGCTGAAGCACTACAGATTAACTTCCATTTTGTGGGTTGTTCAAACCTGAAACTCAAAGTGAAATTCAGGGAGTAAAAATACACAAAGTCAAAGAAATCCCTATGAGTTGAAACTAATGCATTTCTCATAGGTCCATCAGAACTTTGAAAGGAAGAAATATTGGAACTCTCTCTTGATCTTTCTCTCGAAAACTCTCTTTGTCAAGCTGTGCAGTCTGTAATCATGCAATCTATTGCTATTACCCTTTTCCCTCTTATTCTTGTCTTTTTCCTCTTTGGGGAAAATATTACGACTTTGTGTATGTGTATAGCACTTAGCAGAATACAGCCCTCATCCTGACTGGGGTCTCTGGGGGTTACATCATCATCGTTGTCGTCATCATCATCACCACAACCATATTATATTGAACTGTATAGAAGTTCAGCCATATAAAAACAATGTGGAGTTCGGTGGCACCTTAAAGACTAATAGATTTATTTTGGCATAAGCTTTCCTGGGTAAAAAATCTCCCTTCTTCAGATGCATGCAGTTAAATTTACAGATATAGGCATAAATGTACTGGCACATGAAGTGAAGAGAGTTAGCGTATTTTCAAAGCTGCTTGTCAGTCTTCCCGGTACTGTAAATAAACCCCCTTCAGTATTGTCTGTGCTTGCCTGATTCTTGGGGGAAAGAATCTTTTTGCCTAATACAGACTAACATGGCTACCCCTCTGATACTTAGCCATATAAAAGTTCATTCTTGCCAAGAAGACCATTTTTATTAGATGACCTCAGTTGAGTCCCATTTTACCCCCTGCTCTCCCTGCAACTGTACATAGATTTGCCAAGACCTTTCCTCAGCCACACTGGAGGCAAAAGGATTAAAGACTCTGTCCTTCCCCCTTGTACAGTCTGCACAAGGCCAACACAGAACAGCAACTCTGGCACTTAAAGGAGCACAGGGACTACTGTGTTGTTCCCCAACATTTAAAGCAGCACACTGTAAAAGGGAAAAAAAACAGGGAAGAGTAGATGGAGCTCTATCTCTGATTCTCTTAAATGCTAGCTATGGATGTGTGGGCTTTAAAGGCAGAGATTCCCAGACAGAGAATCTGAGTAGGATTCTGTGAAATATTGCTAAGCACAGCCAGCTGGGAAAATGGACATAGAATAAATAGTTCTCTTGCTAGCACCTTAAACATTGATGATCATCAAATACCACATCAACCAGCAGAGTAAGGGGGAATGTGCTACACTCTTTAGAGAAATGTAGCAAATTACTCTTCTCACTGAAACTAGGAAGCTCCAGAAGGCATTGTGTCTCCCCTCATCTGGGGCAGTTCCACACTGTCCCTTACTATGGAAGCTGTGCTAACACCACTATCCAGATTTAGTTTTTTGCTGCCGTACTACATCAAGAGCACTAATGTGAGCTCTCTGACTTCATTTGTTCCCCTACCCAATTTTTTACTACTACTACTGTTTTCTCGTAGCATAATGCCATACTATCAACAAGCTGGGAAAAGGCAATGGAAATGGATAGAGAAATGACTTTCAGCAGATCATAACCTTTCCCCTGTTAGACATGCTTTATACGTAAGATACAACTGTATGAAACTGAAGAAAATGGGGGTTACAGTATGCTCCCCAAGGTATAGAATGTCACACCTCCCCCCTTAGTTTACTTCAAGAGGATTAGTCACTGACTAGCTCAAAGGCAGTTTGTGTTATTGTTCTCTTGGCACCCAGCCATTAAAGCCATGAGGTGGTGTGCCTCAGTTTTCCCATTTGCACACAGCAAACCAGGTTTGTTATGGTTTATCTTCTGTGGTCAGCATTAAATCTGTTTACAGGTCTTAACTGAGAACTAGCATTACCATAAGGCTTAACATCAGTAACAAAATCCTTATCCCAAAACTTAACATTAATACCAATTTTTTTTATCACAGATGGATGTTTACAAGTATCTTTATGATACCACACCCTCTGTTCAGATAGTGTACTTTGAGGTTAGTTTGTTCATTACCCATGGTGTCCTTTGACTCTCCCACATAATCAGTCACTGGCTTTTCTTTCCCTTCAGTGTTCCTCTCTCTGTGGGCTCTTAATTTAATCATGTTTCTGGAATTTTGGTGCCTCAGGGTCTGGCAAGATAGGCGTTCAGAGGGATCCTGCACATTGGCTGGCCCTTTGGGGAGTAGTCTCCCAACCCCAGGACAGTATATATACAGAAAATCCAGCTCCCTTTCTGGGGTCACCCTGTGTTTCCCCCTCTCAGCACTGAGTCCTTGCTTGTCCCCAGAGGGCTGCAATCTGTGCTCTCTGGGCTAAGTGTGTTTGCCCTTTGATCAGATGTACTTTTTTCCCAGCAGCTTTCCCGTAACTGCTGCCTGTTTCTCACCAGCCTGGGGGAAAACACCCCCTTCTCTGTCATTTGGGTCATTTGTATTCTAGCAAAGTACCACCTGACAATTTCCTGGTCCCAATTCCTCTGTTATCACAGGCATTGGAACTGCATATTGATTAAAGAGAGACAGTTACTCTCCAAAAACTTATCAGAAATAGCATCCTGAAAAATTAGGACCTGGGTTGGAGTACCCTCTGCCACTTCTTTCTCTGTCCCTCCAGGAGGTCAGTCACACAGTTCCTTCTCAAAACTTGGGTCACAGGCTGAGTGCCTGAGTGCACAGATGCTGACCCAGCCATCCTCCTCGTGTCCTGCCCCACGTGACTAGTGAGGAGAGATTCCTGTACTCTCACTATTCCTTCCCCAGTTTCCTGCTCTGAGACCCTTCCTAAGACACATTTCTCTGTGCTCCCTAGGAAGGTTTCTGTCTCTGGTTTATCTGCAAAACATTGCCAGCTAACAATTGGGACAGTTTCCTTAATCACGGACAAAACCTCTCCTGCCCCTGCACCTGAGGGCATGTTCACTTCTGCTGGAAAGTAGCTAAGGGCTATGGCTACACTTACAGTTCTGCAGCACTGGTAGTTACAGCTGTGTTTGTACAGCTGTGTAGGGCCAGCGCTGCAGTGTGGCCACACTGATAGCTACCAGCGCTGCAGTGTGGCCACATTTGCTGCATTTGCAGCGCTGTTGGGAGTGGTGCATTGTGGGCAGCTATCCCAGCGTTCAAGTGGCTGCAACATGCTTTTCAAAAGAGGGGGGTGGGGTGGAATGTGACAGGGAGCGTGGGGGAGACAGACAGAATGGATTTTTGGAGTTGACACTGTTCTCAGCTCCCTGCCTTGCAAGTTCTAAGGACTGGAAGACACACAGTGCCTACCTTCAATCATTTTAAAAGTTCTGACTCCCTTCCCCCACTCCTCTCTCATTCACTAAATGCAAATTATGCACTCCTAAATACCCGTCAGACCAGATAAGCAACTGCTCAACACAGACTTCCCCCTCCCCCTCTGCCGTGTGAGAGTGCTGTTTCTCTCTTCAAGCAAACAGCTGTGAACATTCCAAAGTAATTCCCTGCCTGCCTCCGCTCGCTCAGCAAACAGGAGCTGTGTTTGTTTTTTAAATAAGCAGTTTGGCTGAACTCCGAGCTCTCCCTTTCTTCCGGTTTGTTGTGGACAGGAATTCTGGGATACCTCCTTATACCCCGGAGGTCAATAAAAGCGCTGGTGGGGTCCACATTTGCTGACCAGCGCTGGATCACCAGCGCTGGAATCACTACACCCGAGGCTCGACCGGGTGTACAACCAGCGCTGCAACCAGGGAGTTGCAGCGCTGGCCGTGCTTTGCAAGAGTGGCCACATCCTAAGTTGCAGCGCTGTAACCCCCTCACCAGCGCTGCAACTCTGTAGTGTAGCCATGGCCCTAGTCTCAGCCTCTCCCTCTGTCCTTTTCTGGGCTCTCCTCTGGGACACATCTCTCTCTGCTCCCTAGAGCCAGGTTTGTCTCTGGTTCAGTTGCGACCTGCTGGCAGCTAACAACCTGAACAGTTCTCTTCCAGGCAGGCATTACACCCCCATCCCTTCACAACTATCCAGAACCACTTCTGGGATACTCAGGATTTCCTTTACTGTCAAAACTATCAGTAACCCAGGACGGAAATAGGAGTTACATAAGTAATAAGGCTGAGGATATAGGTCTGTGATTTTGTGTGAAGGGAGACTCTTTACACATTTTTGAAAGTGCATTACAGCTTAGGCCCCCAATTCTGCAAACACTTACGCAAGTGCTTAATGATAAACATATGAGTAATCCCAGTGAATTAAGCATCTATGTCAATGTTTGCTAGATCATAGATAGTCCCTTTCTGTCAAGATGTGTATTTTAACAGTGCATAGCAATATGTTCTATATCACAATATTTGTAGGTGTTTGCTTCTGTTATATGGACACTGGAGCTCATTAATATATTCATGTAGCAATTTCTATTCTAGAACAGGTGTTCCCATACTTTTTCTTGCTATAGACAACAGCTTTAAAGAGGCAGTGTCACATGGAATACAACTCCTTCCATTAATTATTCTATGTTAGAGCTCTGGCAACTACCGCTATTACTTACATGGGAAAGCAATATTGAGAAAGTATTTAATCTATGTGTGGGTTTCTTTTAATGTGGTTTGGCAGCTAGAAATCAGGAGGAGTAGCCAGCACCATAGCATCAGCCGGTATTCCACAACCACTGGCAATTTTCTCTGTGTCCCTCAGTTTGAAAATTTCTGTAGAAAGGTGAAGGATTCATAATGATTTTTCAAACATGAATGTGATGTCATAAAACATTGCATTAAATTACTGCTGGCTAATTCTAATATAACAATTTTAATTTGTGTTTGTTTTGTAGAAATGCATCTCAGCTACATAATTCAGATCTAAGTTTGGGATGCTCACCTAGGTCAAAATATTTGGATACAGGATTTTTGCTGAGGTCAATCATTAAGTTTTGTTTTCAGTTTCCGTAAGAAAAAGTTAATTTGTGTATGACATTCACCTAGTCACGCCTGGAAAAAAAAATTATGCTTTTTCTGGAAGCAATGTTGTGAACAGGTTTATTCCTCCAGGGGCCAAACTTTTTCTCAACAGGGATGCACTCTAGTGAGATTCTGACTGGCTACAGAGACCACTGGTGATCACCAAAGTGATGCAGGATAAACTTGACTGCACAGTTTGCTGAAATCAAATTAATAGAAAATCCAAATTTAGGAGCCACACTGGATCAGAGAGAAGGATCCTTCTACCATTTGTGAGTCTCCATTTTAACTGAAGCTTAGGGAATGTGAGCCGGGCAAGCCTACAGGTCGATGCTGAGAGGTATGACCCTCCTGGCCCCATACTTTGAAAAATGCCAGAAGCCTGTGTATAAACTGTGCACTTTTCCTCACTTCACTAATTTCAGCAGCTTAACAAGTCCCTGTAGTGAGACAGGATGTGATGCCTCGGCCAAAGGATCACATCAACAAACAGAGGGCCCTCCGGAGATCTGTAGTCCATCAGTATCTCCACTCTGCTGATCTTTTGTGAGCAATGCTGAGTTAAGATCAGCCTTTCAATTAATTTCTACTACACTGGAGCAAATTGTTGGGTTTTTTGTGTGGAATTGATATGATGCTGGAGATCTTTTTTTTTTTTTTATTAATCATTTAAAAGTCCCATCTTATTTCTTAATCAATGTTCTGCTTTAAAATGTTAGTATAGAATACTAATAGGAATATTTTGGTTTGGGTGATGCTAGTACAATGAAGAGTATCTTTAATAAAGTTCAGCAAGAGACATAGGTGATCCCTGGGTGTTTTGTGATATTTGATTTGATTTGTGGTCCTTTGCTAAAGAAACAAAACATACTCAAACCTGATAAATGACCTGACAGAGTAGCAAAGATGGCTATTGGCCTGAGGAAAAAAATACCTCTCTAGAGGTTGCTTTTTAAAAAGGGACTATTTTTCATATCCAATTTATTTCTGATAAGAAGGCAAGTCAGAGAAAGAGACAGAGAAAGGTCACGGTTGAAGATTCTTGAAATTACTTTAATTTAGTCCCTGATGATTATTGAATAATAATGATGTTTTAAAGAACAAAGTCCTGACAAGGAATTAAGTTAATCATTAGCACCAAGAATAGGCTTACTGGTTTAGGTAAAATGAGAACAGCTGAAATCAGAACTACATATTTTCATTGGTTTAAGAAAGTTTGGTTCATTTTCTTTTATAAACTTTCCAGAGCAGGGACCCTCTCTTTCGTTATGGTTGTGCAGCACCTAAAACAGTAAGACTCTGAACCTGACAGGAGTTGGATGCTACTGTATTATTACTTCTACTATGCAACTACTATGCCTACAACTAATGTTTCATGTGTTTTGACTGTGCTCCTGTAGGTTCTGACCAGAACTGGAAGAAGACATCTTTCAACAAGGCTAGTTGTGGAATATTTCAACCCCTATTCCTCAGACCAAATTGCTTAATCTGACCAAGCTTCACTAGACATCCAAACCTCTGTTGTGTGGTAATCAGAAAAAAAAAAAAGAAAAAAAAAGAAAGAAAAATACTCTAAAACATTTTAAGGTTCCTCCCTCAAAACTTTTGATTTCCCCCACCAAACTGGTTCCAGGGCAAAGGTAGTTTTTTCTAGTAATGCTTTCGACTTTGTCAATATTGAAGAGCTTGTTTTCCTAAGGAATAAGGGCTGACATATCTAATATTAAAATAAACAAATAAATAATTCTTACAAAAAACAAAAACAAAAAGAAATGTCCTTTTCACAATACCCAGATGCAATTATTAAAAGTTTTTCTCAATCTGAATATATTCCATCTGTAAAATCTTAAGCATTCTTATCAAAAGAGAATTCTGGGTTTTGTCAGTGGCAGGATCTTACTAAAAATTGAGATGTCTGTTTGGGAATCAGGTGTCTCAATCTATGAAGATGGAATTGGATCAAACTGCCTCTGAAATGAGGTTACACATATTGGTTGTCACATGAGTTTGACTATGGAGTAGTTTATTATTCAACCATGCTGGGTGCTTGTAGGTATAAGGGAGCTATCCCAGTAAGGGAGTGGATGTGGCCCTAAAAAGTAACTATCCTGAAAAGAAAAATGGGTATTGGAAAGTGCTGTAATAGTCTTTGTAACCAGACTTGGAATTCAGCATTACAGGTTAATCGATATGGTCATTCTTATTTTCACTGTCCTTTTAAAAAACAAACAAACCTTTTTTAACCCAGTAGGTGAAAAAAAATCTGCAGAGATTCCTCGTATTCAACTGATGATGGGAAAGTAACAGTGCTGCCATTGCTATATGTGAACTCCATATTCTGCAATTAATTTGGGACTGTAGTTCCTATATATCATAGTGGTGAGGTATCTGATGTTCCGAAAGATGTTGATCACACCACTGTCAGGGTAAAACACACAAGCTAATTTAGGGAGCAGCCCATAAACCAAAATGTTCTCTTCTTTCCCTCCAACAGGCCAAGCTAGTGATAGTTATCATAGATTATTCCGATAAATATATTGGCTGCAGGAAAAGGCAGAAGTGTGAGAAAGGGCAATTAAAAATGAAGGAATAAGAAAACATTGACTCTCCAGCCTTTAGAGACTTGAGATTTCAAGCAACTATAGGAAATGTAGTGTTACTATTTGTCCTATGTTCCAGGTGAAAGTGGCTGATGGGAGGAGTGGATAACTAAATCAGGCAGACACACACACACACACACACAAATTGTACATATCTTTCCTCTTATCACTAGCACTGGAAATGCTATTCTTCTTTTGAACCTCGTCAATATACTCCAGGCAACTCTAAGCTTTTCTCATTAACCTTTCTTTTCTGTACTTATCAGCATCTTTTCCATGTTGTTGGGGCCATTTTCCAAACAATTGTTTAAGGGGAGGAGAAAAGCCACAGTAATAATGGGCTCAGGGTCACAATTGAAACTGGTGCACATAATAAGCAAACCTGCAACAGTAAACAAGGCAAGAGAGAGAGAGAAAAGAGAATGCTGACTAGGTCAGAGGTCAGTTCTGTGATCTCATTGTCACCTCCTCTGCCTTTTGCGTTATGGAATTTGTCTTTCATTATCCTGTCTGAGGATCCTGTCAATGCGCCCTGAAAAGTCTCCTAGATCAGAAACTGTAGAGTTCTGGTTGAGGTAACAGGAGTAAAAGGCTTGTGAAGTTGACTTGTGACACTATAATTTTCCTAGCTTTCCTGCCTTTCTTGTGCTAATCTTTTCTCTACTGTGCTAAATGGTATGTGAATGGTTACCACTAAATCATAGTGGTTATGCAACCTCTCAGCAAAATAATAAAGACAGACAATCCCTACTGTTTGGTGTAATTTGTATCCTTAATGTGAAGTGCTCAGCTACTACAAAGATGAATGCAGAAATGCCTATAAGTAAATAAACATACATAAGTGTAATATATTTATTTCCTCAATGCAAGGCAGGTAATGTTTCTGTTAAACTAGGTCTTGTTGAGATAAGAAAATAAAATGGATGTTGTTTGTGCATTAACAAGTGGATTCATTTTTTTTAAGTTGCTAGTATTGGTCTCTACTATTTCAGAACATGTAGGAGGAGTTAAAATGGAAGTTTCATTATAATTAAGGAATTCTGACATCTGTATTAAATCAATACATACTGCATCTCTTTAAAACTGAGGACTTAATTACTACTAATACTACTGAGAGTCCCAAAGAGGAATTTTGCTGAGTGCACCTGGAAGAATGCTTCCAGTGATGCAAACATTAAGGCGCTATTGTTCTATTTGAAGTGTCAGATTTTTTAACTTGTTTTTACTTTATCGTTCAATTTCTGATCTAGTAGCTGATTTAAATACCTGCCATTTTAGTTTAAACTTCTTTTTCTTCTAAGAAACAAAATCCCCTATTTAGATCTGAGCTGCTAACTTCAAAAACTAGAAAAAGTTTGAGTGTCCCACAAAGCCCTCTGTGAGAAATATTTGATCCTCTCTTATCATCTTATCAAAATATAGGGAATCCTCAGATCTTTGTGTCCTTTCTATTTTGGATGTTATGTATTATGTCCTTCATCTTCATAAAGCGTAAAACAAATCATTTGCACATTGCATGCTCTTCACTGTGCTGAATGACATGCCTCTTCACATAAACTTTACTACTTTCACTGCAAAATGTTGCAGTACGTGATAGGGTTATTGTACTGTTGAACTATTGGGGTCTGATTCTCAAGTGCATTGCTGTCATATACACCAATGCAAAGTGAATACAAAATGAGTGTTAAATGATACCATACTGATTAGCAACATGTTAAAACAATATGGGACACATGTAAATGGCTACAGAAACCAGTAGGTAGTAGAGAATCAGGCTTTACAGAAACAAAATCATACAAGAGGGAAGAGAGAACCATAGCCAACATTGTGAGGAACCCAGTATTTGGCTGTTCAGTATTTTGGTGAAATATTGGCCCCTAGTATACCCACCTCTTCTGTGATAACTATTCCAGATCTATGAGGTAATTGAATATAGCTAGCTCTATCTCTGCTCCAACATCAGCCCCTAATGCAGCTAGTCACATGAGCAGCTCATATTCATAGCTCTGCCAATTCAAGCAGAAGCCCACAGAAGCATCTCTTGTCTGTACTCATGGGACCCAGTTAAACTGGGGTGGCTTATTTGACCTGGCCTTATAAAGCCACCAGTGGAAACTCCTTCCACAAGCAGCAAACACACTTCTGCAGTGTGAGGAATGAGGGGTTACTAACCAAGAGCGCAAAGAAGAGATAAAATGGTGTGCACACACATACATAAATGTGAAAAAAGAGATAGAGAAAATGAAAGAAGAAAGAGCAGAGAGAATGGAGGCAATAGGAAAGGAAAGGAGAATGAAAACTTACCAGAAAAGATCATGCAGGGTCATGGCATTAGGGGGCATAGAATGGACACCCCCAGCTACTATTCTTTCATAAGTGGGGGTTCAACCAAAAAATATTGGAAACCATTCCCTACATAAGGCTGGTTAGGTGGACATTTCATTGAAGGGGCTAATAATTGGCCATTAAATAATAAGGGGAAGTCAGGAAATGAGAATTTTTTAAAACTGTATAATAAGTTTTGTTAATCCATAGCTATTTCATAGATACTTGTCTCTCTCACATGCTTTTCTGCCAGCATTTACACACCAGAACTTATTCTTTATATAGCAGAACATATGGACCTTACAGACACGGTGTTTTTTCAAAATATGTTGTCCACATGCATTTCACTCTTGGTGTGCATGTGGCCCAAGAGTGCAAGATCAGAACTTTTTAGCCAGTGATGTTTGTTGGGGCTGCTCCTGAGCCCTAGATGTCCTCATGTCTCGTCACATAACATTATAAATGGTGGAGGGGGCCAGCCATACCTCAGTTTCATTACCAGTTCAGAATCCTAGAGGGATAGGACTCCAAAGTAGTAGGGAAGGAGGTTGGGTCATGGAACCCATACAGACACCACATTTAAAAGAACCACAGTTTCTGTAAAGTCACCTTTTTTTTTCTTTTTCAAGTGATTCTCCACTCTCAGTCACATTATCTGTTTGCATGGAGGTGGCTAGTAGAAGTCCTATTTAAACAATGTCCGCAGAATAGCACTACTAAAGTGGGCATCTGATCTGGAAGCATCTCCCAAATAATAGCGGTTTGTGAATGTGTGGACCAAGCTCCACATACCTGCCCTACCGAATTTAGAAAGAGGGACTTATTTCAGACACACAGCAGAGGCTACCTGTATTGTAGTGGAATGAGCTCTACTGTGACTAAGTGGATCTAACATCATTAAATCATAACATATCCTTATGTAGTTGAAGACTCACTTAGATAATCTCTGAAAGGATGTTGCCTGAACCTTAACCCTATCAGCAAAGGCTAGAAATAGTCTAAGGTGTTTATGAATGGTTTTGTTCCGTCATTTTTTTTTTTTTTAAACAGTACGCTAACTACAGCAAGTGTCTCAAGTTTAACTTTCCCCCAGGTTCACTGAAGTTTGGACAGGAAACTGGGAGAGAAATAAATGACTTGGTTCACATGGAATTCTGAAACAACTTTGGGCAAGAATTTGGGATGAGGCCCGAGAGTGCTGCTTTCTTTATGAAACATTTTAAAGGAAGGACACATCATAAGGTCCTGAGTTTTCCCTACCTTTTGAGCAGATGTAATAGCCCTTAAAAAGCAGTGTTCATAGATAGGTGATAAAGGGACAGGATGCTAAGTGCTGAAAGAGGGAGACACAACAATACTGCTAGTATTATATTAAGGTTCCAAGAGACCTTTAGGAATCTTACCACTATAGTGTGGAAAAATACAGAAGGGCTCTGGATAGAAAGGTGATATGCAGATATTGCTGCTAGATTGATCCTTATGCAGCTAACAGAAAGTTCAGTTTGTTTCAGGGCTATTAGATATGGGTGATGTCAAGGGAAACAGATGATGCTGAGATGCCCAAACAGAAATCCTCTTCCATTTAGCTTTGTAAGTCAGTCTGGTTGCAGCTTTTCTACTTTCTAGCAGAATGTTCTGAACTTCAGCCAAAAAGCTTCTTTCAATGGATGTCATCCAGTCAGCATCTAGGCTATCAGATGTAACAAAGCTGGGTCCAGATGTAGGCTCCGACTGCTGTTCTGTGAGACTATGTAAGGCAGGACAGGTAAGGTGATGGTTGGGGAGGATGGTGCTTAGAGGTTTATCAGTCCAAATACCAGACATGCCCATAATTACTTCAATATCATGGTAGTCAGTGGAAAGGCAAACATAAGTGTGACTGTCCAGGAGTGTTTTAGGAGAATGTAGCTGGTGATGGTTAATGCTGAGACAAATGCCTTGTAGGAACACTGCCTTTGCCCCTCATGTTCCTACCCTTATCTGGCAGAGATGAAGGCAGTGACCTTTCCCCCCACCAAGGAGCTGAGACTAAGGGTATGTCTACATTATCCGCCAGATTGGCAAGTAGTGCTTGATCTATCAGGGATCGATTTATTGTGTCTAGTGTAGGCACAATAAATCGATCCCTGATTGCTCTGCTGTCGATTCCTGTACTCTACCGTGGTGAGAGGCGGCAGCGGAGTAGACGAGGGAGTGGCGGCCGTCAACCCCGCACCATGAGGATGTGAGGTAAGTCAACCTAAGATACGTCGACTTCAGCTACGCTATTATCATAGCAGAAGTTGCGTATCTTAGGTCGATTCCCCCTCCCTCCAGTGTAAACCAGGCCTAACAACCATATTATTTCCAGATCTGAAGTAATGGTCGAGTAACATTTTAGGGGAAACTGATGGTCTCTGGACAGAAGATTGCTAGGGGCCAGCATCTGGATCAAACATTTTATCTTATGTGGTTCTCAAGTAACTGGACCTGCAAAACTAACTTTCTCCTCCATATTCACACCATTTCTTACATCCTGCCTGGTCAACTGTGCCCTCGAGACATACTCTTCTCTAGAGGTGTCAGCCTCAGGCAAAGCGGATTCTGCCACCTCCTCCTTGTCAAGGTGGGATTCTGGTTCAGAATTCTCTCCCTTGACTTCCTGGTTTTTGTGCTCCAGAACTTGCACAACAGCTTTTCCATGTAGCAAGCCTAGACTCTGAGACCAGGCCTTTCTTTGCTCCATAGAAGAATGCTACTTCAGAGCTGCCTCATGCTGGGGTCTGCTACTTCCACTGACACAGTTCTGAGATGCAGGCTCTGGGAGAGCTAGCTCAAGTTCTTTTCTGCTTATACAAGTAGCAGCATCAGATTTTTTTCTCAGATGACTTCTGCTTTAAAGACCTTCTTTTCAACTTGCAAAATAGTGGTCAAGGTCAGGGGGCAGTCAGGCTGCTTGAGATGAAATAATGAATGATTACTGCCTCACACTGCATGGGCAACCAGCAGCAGATACAGGAGGGTGAGACAGACAGTACCTACTAATATTCTGGGAGAATCATGTCCCAGCAGTCTGACTTTTCAGCCTGTTTCTTTCACCAGAGATAAGTACCAGATAAGATACTGTATGAGTGATGTTGCAGCTTCACGCACACAAACAAAGTGAACACTTAGTCTGCAGCAGGTCACACTGTGAGTTCATGTAGGTAAACTGAACCAATCTGAAGCAAGAACACACAGTGTGATGTGTGACAAAAGTGACTGGCACACTACACTGAAATAAATTTCCCAGCATCAAGTCAGAACAAAGTGGGAAGATCAGAATAAAATTCTAAAGTCAGAACAAAATGATATGGAAATGGAAAAGTCAACAGACCTTTGTTCTGAACTGTCTTCAGTGGAAATGTTGTCAAAATCAAAATATCTCCACAACACATTTTAACTTGTATGAAACAGCGAATTTCAAGGAAAATAATTTGGCAATTGTTTTCCAACCAGCTCTTCTATCTATCTATCTATCTATCTATCTATCTATCTATCTATCTATCTATCTATCTATCTATCTATCTATCTATCTATCTATCTATCTATGTTGCTGTATATTTATGTTAAAGAAGTCTAGGTCAAATAAATTTGCCTTGCATTTAGAGGTCAGAGGGAAATAACTGAAATAATTGTACATGAATGCAAGGAGTCTAGGCAATAAAATGGAGAAACTGGAATTACTGGTTCAGGATATCAAATCAGGTGTTATAGAGATTACAGAAATATGGTGGAATAGCAGTCATGGCTGGAATGCAGGTACTGAAGGACATGTGCTATTTAGAAGACATAGAAATAAAGGTAAAGGTGCTGGGGTAGCATTGTACATCATTGAAGTGGTAAACCATAAAGAAATAAGTGATAGTATGGACAAAACAGAATCTGTTCGGGGCACAATCACTTTGGGGAAGGATAGCAAAGAGGCTCTACTGGGACAGTGTTAAGGGTCTGCTATAGACCCCGAGAGTCTACCTCTGATATGCATAGTGATCTCTTTAATATTTTTAGAGAGAAATAAAATAGGGAAGATTGTAACCTCCCAGATAAAAATCAATGGGTTTTAATTTCCCAGATATAGACTGGAGACACCATGTTACTACTGCCAATAGGTTATTCCTGGGTGTGATAGACAACAGTTGTCACTGAACCAACAAGATGCTCCAACAGAACCAATTTTGGACTTGGTAAGTAGCGAGGACATCATTGCAGAGCTGGTCTTAGGAAATAACCTTGAAATGAGTGATCATGACTAGAGTCAGTTAAAATTAAATGGAAAGATAATCAAAAACAGATAATCAATGATGGATTTTTATTTCAAAAGGGAAGACTTCGGGAAATTAAAGGAATTTGTTAGAGAAGTCTACTGGACTGAAGAGCTCAAAGACTTAAATTTGGAGGTGGCTTGGAATTTCTTTAAATCAACTATACAGAAATTTGCATCCCGAGAAAGGAGAAAAAACTTGTAGAGAAAGACTACAGACCCAGCTGGATGAATAACCATCTCAAAAAGGTTATTAGAAGTAAACTGTGAGCCTATTACCAATGGAAAAAGGTACTGATCAGCAAAGAAAGCTACATTTTGGAGTCTAGAAAATGTAGAAATAAAGTGAAAATTGCTGAAAGCCAAGCTGAATTAGCTCTTGCCAAGGAAATTAAAAAAAATAACAAGAGGGTTTTGAGTTATATAAATAAAAGAGAATAAGGAAGGATGAGGTTGGTCTGCTACTCAGTAGGGATGGGAAGGAGATTAAAAATAATCTAGGTATGGTCTAAAAACTAAATGAATATTTTTCCTTGCTCTTCAGTAAGAATGATAAAATGGAACATGAGCATGAAGGCAGGATAGCTGATGGACATGAGTGCCTAGAAATGGAAATTACCACATCTAAGCTGAAAGAGAAACTTAAAGATCTCAATGTGCTCACATCAGGAGGATTGGAAATTTCTCTCCCAGAATACTGAAAGAACTATCAAATGAGATTGCTAGTCTGGAAGCAAGGATTTTTAATAAATCTGTCCATTTGAGGTAGTACTATATGAATGGAAAATAGCTGATGTCATACCTATATTTAAGAAAGGGAAAAGAAGTGAGCTAGGCGATGACAGACATTTTAATCTGACCGCAGTAATATGCAAGGCTTTAGAATAAATTGTGAAGGGAAGAATAATTAAATTAATGGAAGTATATGGAAAAGAGGGTGTAATGCAAAGTGAGTTTACCAAAGAGAGATCATGCCAGACTAATCACATTTCTTTCCCTGAGAAAAATCACTGATTTTTTGGATAAGGGAAATTCAGTAGATTTAATATACTTGGACTACAGGAATATACTTGACATGGTATCACATGAGAAAATTATTAGTTAAATTAGAGAAGATGGGGATAAGTACAAGAATTTTAAGGTGCATAAGGAACTGGCTAAAGGGGAGGAGGCAAAGGGTTGTGCTGAAAGGTGAACTATTGGGCTGAAGGGAGGTTACTATTGTGGTTCCTCGAGGATCAGTTTGGGGACAAATCTTATTCAATACTTTTATTAAGGAGCTTGGCAAAGAAGTAGGAATGTGCTAGTGAAATTTGCTGATGATCCAAAGTTGGGAGACATTGTCAATATCTGAATATTATATAGAAAGATCTGAATGACCTTGAAGACTGGGAGTAACAGAAATGGGATTAAATTCAATAGTACAAAGTGCAAGGTCATGCAAGTCTAATAATAAATTCTGCTACAATCTAGGAGCTCAACAGTAGGAACTGATAGAGGAGGAGAGAGACCTGGGTATTTTGTTTGATCACAGAATGACAATGAGCCAGTAATGTGATTTGATTGTGAAAAAGGCAAACATGATCCTAGAATTCATAGAGTCCAAGGCCAGAAAGGACCACAGTGTTCATGAGTCTGACCTTCTGTAGAACACAGAATGTAGAAATTTCCCCCCAAAATTTCTAGAGCATATCTTTTAGAAAAAAAAATCCAGTCTTGATTTAAAATCTTGGTGTGTTAAGTGAGGAATTTTCAGTAGAGATAGAGAAATATTAATGCCATTGCATAAGGCACTGGTAATATCTCATTTGGAATACTGCAAGTGACCTGCACCCACATGCTGCAAAGGAAGGTCAAAAAAACACAAAACAAAAACAAAGACAAGGTCACTGTCAACCTGAACTGGGAGCAAATTGTACAATCAAGATTACCTATGTTCAAGAAAGATGAATTCGAATTGGAACAGGTACAGAGAAGGGCTGCTAGGATGATCAGCATAATGGATGGCCTCGGTGTAAATGACCATGAACAAATTTTGACTGGAAATTAGAAGAGGTTTTCTAACCATTAGAGAAGTGAGGTTCTGGAACAGCCTTCCAGTAATTGTTGTGGGGGGCAAACAGTTCAGTGAGTTTAAAGACAGAGCTGGACAAATTTATGAGTGCGATTGTATGGCAGGGTTGCTTGTGATGGCAGGACACAGGCCTCAACAGGCTTCGGATTCACTTCTGGTTTATGTCTGATGTTCGAAAAACTTTCAGGGCTTCAGCTAACCACCTCCATAGGTCAGGAAGGGATTTTTACACACACAACATGATTTGGGGGGCTGGAGAACATTTGGTCTCCTTCCTCTGAAGCATCAGAGTTGGCTATGGCTGTAGATGGGAATGGATGAGGGGCGGCGGGCCAGGGCTCTGAGATGGCACCAAAAATTCTTTCGGTCAGGTGCTTGACTGGCTGGTTCTTTCTCACATGCTCAGGGTCTAACTGATCACCACATGTGGGACTGGGAAGAAATTTTTCTTCGGGTCAGGTTGGCAGTGATCTTTTTTTGTTTTCCCCTTTCTCTGGAACATGTGGGTGCAGGTCACTTGCCAGCAATATCTTGATATATCTCACTTAATATTGGTCTAATTTTGGTTATTGAGTTTAGTGTGTGGGTACTGGATGGTGTTGGTGGCCTGTGATATACAGAAGGTCAGAATAGAATCATGATGTGGTGATATCTCCAAGCCCTAAACTTTATTAAGTTACAGAAGATGGTCAGGTTTATGGTTGTCCTTAGTTCCTGTTCTGTAAGACTGAGTTTCTGACAGAGCACTCATGGTTGTCTGAGAACTTCCTGCAGCAATTGGTCTGCCAAGGTGTTCCAAAGACCAGGAAAATGTGAAGCCACTGGTATGATTTGATTTGGAATGCACCTAGTCCACAGCCAACTGGCCTCCTAGGATGGTGTTGAAGACCTGGTTTTGACCCTAGGCACCCCTATATTCACAGCCTACATGCTACTGCAATGATATTTGTACAAAATATTCCTTATGAGGTATCATTTGAAAACTAATAACACATGGTCAATAATATCATTGTGAAATGTATGTGACAATGCTGTATGTGGACTTACGGATGCCCTCTGATATTATGTTTTAAAGTCTGCATTTGAACAAAGCAGAAAACAGATATGTCTAGGTCTTAAATACAAATGAAGAAGTTTGACAATTTATATATGTGGTGAACAGAACCATCAGAGCTCACAAGTTTGCAGGCAGTTGGCCTGTCAGTGTTATAAAAAGAAAGAACAACTAGTCAATTTGAATCAGAAATTACTACAGTGGCATCTACATTGTAAAACTGCAGCAGGAAGCATTACATAGAAATACACCAGGGGACATCTTATCAAGGGAAGTGGTCCCCCAGAGGAGATAGGAAACTGAAGCCCAGGGGATCAGTTTGACCCTTGAAACAAAGGCAGACTTTGAGATATGAGGACACCAAGAAAGACTTTGAATTTTCCTTCACCTGGGGAGAAAAGGAAAAACAGTGCCTGGGACTTTGTGGGAATCCTGGATAAGACTGATGAGGAAACTACCTTGAACAAAGATCGCAGTTTGTTAAGTTAGATCTTAGAACATTAGAAAGCATATTTTTACTTCGGTTTGTTTGTAACCCTTCTATCTTTACTCCTTATACTTTGTGTCACTTAACCCTATACATTTTTGTTTAAACAGTTGTTTTATTTTTACTATAGACCATTCAATGCTGTGACTGAAATAATTGTTTGTCAAACACCAGTTAATTTAATGGGTTGCAGTATATTGACTCTTTAAAGGGGCAACCAATTTAATATCCTCTGTGAAAGGGGCTGTGCAATGCAGAGACTATGCAGAGACACCTCTCTGAGGAGCTTGGAGTTCACAGATTGTTACCTGCTAGGCAAAGTTAAGACTGGTAGCGTCTCAGGGAGTTTGCTGGTGAGAAGACAGACTGCTGTGGCAGGAAGCTGACACACAGTCTAATCTCCAGCAAAACTCACTCCTGCGTGTTACACTGTTTCTCCCTATCTGTTAACATAATTCATAGCTGTAGTTTTATCCGTCAGCAGCTGCTTTGTGATGACTGGAATAGCAGTAAGATTGTCTTGCATGCCAGGTGGATGGTTCTGAGTTCCAGGATGTTTATGTGCAGACGAGCATCCTGAGGAAACCACTTATCCTGAATATGAAAATGATCTATATGACCCCTTTCATCTTTTAGTGGAGGTGTCTGCTAACAACATCTTGGCAGATAGAGGTGCAGACAGTTTCTTTGATACACACCAGAAGAGAGTCTTTCTTCAACTTTAAAAAGGAGAGGACTTCTTAAAGTACCATGACCAACATGTTCATGTGGTATCTGCTTTTGTTGGAAGAGTTTGAAGTTGGTTGATGAGACCTAATATTGTTTGGAATCTTTCTGTAGAGGGGAAGCTTTCACTGAACTGGAATCTAACATTTCCTCTATTAGCTCTACGCTATGAATGAGAGTCAGTATGGATTTTTCTTTGTTGTCTTTGAGGCCCAGTGAGGCAAAGAGCTTTAAAGCTATTTGGATCCATTTTGTCACTTGTTGGAGCAATTTTCCTGAAATTAGCCAGTCATGGAGGTATGGGTAGCCCTGGATTCTTTATTTCCTTAGATGAGCCGCTATAATTGCAAAACACTTGATGAATACCCTTAGTGCTGTGGAAAAATGAAAGGGCAGGACTTTGAACTGGAAGTAAGATGTTCCTACTGGGAATCTGCGCTATTTCCGCTGGAGTCATGAAATTGAATTGATTGATACATTTGTTGAGATGGCAAAGGTTCAGAATGAGATGATAATCTCCTTTCTTCTTTAGGATGTGAATATAATGGGAATAAAAATACATGCACCTGAACTCTAAGGGCACCTGGTCCACTGCTTCTAGTTGTTGAAAGGAATCCACCTCTTGTTTTAAGAGTATCCCTTGAGAAGGTGTCATAAACAGATAGCTAAGGGTTAACGTCTCTTTCACCTGGAAAGAAGTAATCTGAAACACCTGACCAGAGGACCAATCAGGAAACAAGATTTTTTTCAAATCTGGGTGGAGGGAAATTTGTGTGTGAGTCCTTTGTTCTTTGGTCTTCTGCCTCTCTCTCTCTCTTGGCTATGGGAAGGATTTCTCTATTTCCTGCTTTCTAATCTTCTGTTTCCAAGTTGTAAGTACAAATATAGTAAGGCAGTAAGGTTTCTATTGTTTTTCTTTTGTATTTACATGGGTATAGTTGCTGGAGTGCTTTGAAGTGTATTCTTTTTGAATAAGGCTGTTTATTCATATTTCTTTTAAGCAATTGACCCTGTATTTGTCACCTTAATACAGAGAGGCCAATTTTTATGTATTTTTCTTTCTTTTTACATAAAGCTTTCTTTTTAAGACCTGTTGGAGTTTTTCTTTAGTGGGGAACTCCAGGGAATTGAGTCTGTGCTCATCAGGGAATTGGTGGGAGGAAGAAGTCAGGGGGAAATCTGTGTGTGTTAGATTTACTAGCCTGACTTTGCATTCCCTCTGGGTGAGGGGGGAAGAGAGATTAGCTCTCGGTACTTCTGTTTTCCAAGGCTGGAAACGGGGAGGGTGGAATCCCCCTGTTTAGATTCACGGAGCTTGCTTCTGTGCATCTCTCCAGGAACACCTGGTGGGGGGAAGGGAAAAGGTTTATTTCCCTTTGTTGTGAGACTCAAGGGATTTGGGTCTTGGGGTCCCCAGGGAAGGTTTGGGGGGACCAGAGTGCCCCAAAACACTCTAATTTTTGGGTGGTGGCAGCTTTACCAGGTCCAAGCTGGTAACTAAGCTTGGAGATTTTCATGCTAACCCTCATACTTTGGACGCTAAGGTCCAAATCTGGGACTAGGTTATGATATGGTGTGCAGCGTTTGTGGGAAAGATAGAATCCAGAAGCCAGTAGGAATATTATATTTTTCTTTTCTCTGCTAGGGGCTTTTAAGCAGAGAGAAACAGTTTGGTTTTAAAAGGGAACCAGAGAGAATTTTTTTTTCTGCTCTCTCTGACAGTTTTTGGCTTGCATATTAAGCAAGGAACCATTAAGGGACTATTAAGGGTCTTTTGTGACAATAGCACTCCCATTGAGAGTCATTACCAGCACTATACACATGCAAATAAAGTGGTTTTTCTGGTTTACTTTACATTGAAAACATTAGCTAGAGGAAGAAAGGGAAAAAGGCACTGTTGCTAGGCAGACGCCAGGAGGCGACAGAGCCTGCAGTTCCGACAATAAACACCGGAGGGCACCCCAACACAAGAAAACAGGAGCCATGCCTAACAAGACAAAAATGGAGGCCAAAGGACAAATCAAAGACGCCAAGCACAGGCGAGAGATGGAAAAAAAAATACAGGAACTAGAAATAAAACAAAAAGAGATGGAGCTGAAAGAAAGAGAAGAACAGATCAAAAATGCAGCCCACCTCAGAAAACTACAAGAAGAAGAGGTGGCCTACAAAAGAGAACAAGCAGCCAGAGAGGTGGCCTACCAAAGAGAACAAGCAGCCAGAGAGGCAGCCTACAAAAGAGAGCAAGAAGCCAAAGATGCAGACCACCAAAAACAGATGGAAATAAAAGAGAAAGAGTGGGAACTCCAGAGGGAAGCCCACTGACAGGCCATGGAATTAGAAAAGGCTAAGCAAAACACAGCCAACCCTAACAACCCTGCTCCAATGATTGTTCCACAGCACAGGAAATTTCCCACCTACAAGGCAGGTGATGACACCGAGGCCTTCTTGGAAAATTTTGAAAGAGCCTGTCTTGGGTACAGCATCCCTGAAAACCAGTACATGGTAGAATTGAGGCCACAACTCAGTGGACCTTTAGCAGAGGTGGCAGCTGAAATGCCTAAGGAGAACATGAACGACTATAAACTTTTTCAAACCAAGGCCAGATACAGAATGGGGATAACCCCGGATCATGCCCGCCGGCGTTTCAGAACCCAAAAGTGGAAACCAGGTGTGTCATTTCCCAAACACGCCTACTACGTTGGGAAAAATTATGAGGCCTGGATATCAGGAAACAATGTTAAATCCTTGGAAGAACTGCACCTCCTCATACAAATGGAGCAGTTCTTGGATGGTGTTCCTGAGGACATAACACGGTACATACAAGATGGAAAACCCAAAAATCTCACCGAGGCGGGGGAGATTGGAGCCAGATGGATGGAAGTAGCAGAAAGCAAGAAAGCTACAGTCAAGGGGAATGAATACCCCAGGGGGCACACCGACCTTAAACCCTACAACCGGGGACAGCCAAAGACCCCACATACTACCCAAGTAAAGCCACAGACACCCTATTCTTCCACCTCACCAGTCTCCAGTAACTCACCTCGACCCAGTGACCCATCAGATGGAAGATGCTTTAAGTGTAATGAACTGGGACATATCAAGGCCAACTGTCCAAAGAATGCCATCCGAGTGCAATTCATTACACCACCATCACCCAAAAGATCCCCAGGCCCAGATGCCTCTCAAATACCCTTGGAGCGAAGGGAAAATTTGAGAGTGGGTGGAAAGAAGGTTACTGCGTGGAGAGACACGGGGGCACAAGTGTCAGCTATCCACCAATCCTTCGTAGACCCCAAATTCATCAACCCAAAGGCCCAAGTGACAACTTACCCCTTCATGTCACAAGCTGTAGACTTGCCTACAGCTGAACTGCCTGTCCAGTACAAAGGCTGGTCAGGAATGTGGACTTTTGCAGTCTATGACAATTAACCTATCCCCATGCTACTGGGGGAAGACTTGGCCAACCAGGTGAAGCGGGCCAAGAGAGTGGGAATGGTTACATGTAGCCAAACCAGGCAAGCTTCCAGACCCATTCCTGTTCCTGAGCCATCCACAGGGGCCCCGTCTGTGTTACCAGAGACCCAGACAGAGGTAGTGGACCCGGATACCATGCCAACCACTGAAACAGCCACAGCACCTCCAGTCCCAGGCCCGGAACTGGAACAGCAACCAGCACCAGCAATTGCAACCACATCTTCAAACTCAACGCCAGAGGGCACCAGTGAGCCAGAACTGGCAGAAGCAACAGACAGCCATACCCAAAAGGCTCAGCCAGAGCCTGAAATACCCGCAGGTGCACCAGCGGAGAGTGGTTCACCAGCAACGGAAACAACCCCATCAGCTACATCGCTTCCAGAGGGACCAAGCCCAAGTCCCCAGTCTGAGGAAGAGCCGGTGACCCCAGCCTCAAGGGAACAGTTCCAGACGGAGCAGGAAGCAGATGACAGCCTTCAGAAAGCGTGGGCGGTGGCACGGAGCACCCCACCGCCTCTCAGCTCTTCTAATCGATCCCGGTTTGTTATAGACCAAGGACTTTTATACAAGGAGATTCTTTCTGGTGGACACCGGGAAGAATGGCAGCCGCAAAAAACAGTTGGTGGTTCCAACTAAGTACCGGGGGAAGCACTTAAGCTTAGCCCATGATCATCCCAGTGGCCATGCTGGGGTGAACAGAACCAAGGACCGGTTGGGAAAGTCCTTCCACTGGGAGGAGATGGGCAAGGACGTTGCCAAGTATGTCCGGTCTTGTGAGGTATGCCAAAGAGTGGGAAAACCCCAAGACCAGGTCAAGGCCCCTCTCCAGCCACTCCCCATAATTGAGGTCCCATTTCAGCGAGTAGCTGTGGATATTCTGGGTCCTTTCCCAAAAAAGACGCCCCGAGGAAAGCAGTACGTACTGACTTTCGTGGACTTTGCTACCCGATGGCCGGAAGCAGTAGCTCTAGGCAACACCAAGGCTAACACTGTGTGCCTGGCCCTAACAGACATTTTTGCCAGGGTAGGTTGGCCCTCCGACATCCTTACAGATTCAGGATCTAATTTCCTGGCAGGGACTATGGAAAAACTGTGGGAAACTCATGGGGTGAATCACTTGGTTGCCACCCCGTACCACCATCAAACCAATGGCCTGGTCGAAAGGTTTAATGGAACTTTGGGGGCCATGATACGTAAATTCATCAACAAATACTCCAATAATTGGGACCTAGTATTGCAGCAGTTGCTGTTTGCCTACAGGGCTGTACCACATCCCAGTTTAGGGTTTTCACCATTTGAACTTGTGTATGGTCACAAGGTTAAGGGGCCATTACAGTTGGTGAAGCAGCAATGGGAGGGGTTTATGCCTTCTCCAGGTACTAACATTCTGGACTTTGTAAGCAACCTACAAAGCACCCTCTGACACTCTTTAGCCCTTGCTAGAGAGAACCTAAAGGATGCTCAGGAAGAGCAAAAAGCCTGGTATGACAAACATGCCAAAGAACATTCCTTCAAGGTAGGAGACCAGGTTATGGTCTTGAAGGCGCAACAGGCCCATAAGATGGAAGCATCATGGGAAGGGCCATTCACGGTCCAAGAGCGCCTGGGAACTGTGAACTACCTCATAGCATTTCCCAATTCCTCACTAAAGCCTAGAGTGTACCATGTTAATTCTCTCAAGCCTTTCTATTCCAGAGACTTACAGGTTTGTCAGTTTACAGTCCAGGGAGATGATGCTGAGTGGCCTGACGGTGTCTACTACGAAGGGAAAAAAGACGGTGGCGTGGAAGAGGTGAACCTCTCAACCACCCTGGAACGTCTGCAGCGGCGACAAATCAAGGAGCTGTGCACTAGCTTCGCCCCATTGTTCTCAGCCACCCCAGGACAGACTGAATGGGCATACCACTCCATTGACACAGGTAATGCTCACCCAATCAGAACCCCACCCTACCGGGTGTCTCTTCATGCCCAAGCTGCTATAGAACGGGAGATCCAGAACATGCTACAGATGGGTATAATCCGCTCATCTACCAGTGCATGGGCATCTCCAGTGGTTCTGGTACCCAAACCAGATGGGGAAATACGCTTTTGCGTGGACTACCGTAAGCTAAATGCGGTAACTCGTCCGGACAACTATCCAATGCCACGCACTGATGAGCTATTGGAGAAGTTGGGACATGCCCAGTTCATCTCTACAATAGACTTAACCAAGGGGTACTGGCAAGTACTGCTACATAAACCTGCCAAGGAAAGGTCAGCGTTCATCACCCATGCGGTGGGCTTCTCTAACTTTTTGAGTCCACCTAGAGAAGGAGTCATTATCATGATCATCATCATGTTCCTATTACGCCTCTGGTGTTTAGGGCACTGACAAAGCTCCTCCACTCCTGTCTGTTTCTGGCAAGTCTTTCAATGGTTCCCCAGCAGTGCCCTGGGTTTTTCAGGTCCACATTCACAGCTCTTCACCATGTTGTTTTCGGATGGGTTCGTTTTTGCTTGCCTTCAGGTGTCCATCTTATTGCTACTCGGTGATGGAATCAGTTTCCATCCAAAGCACATGACCGATCCATCTCCAACACCTCCTGGCAATGATGGTGCTCAGATCCTCTTGGCTGCACTGTGTCAACAGATCTTGGTTTGAGATTGTTCTGGGCCAAAAGATACAGAGGATTTTTCTGAGGCAGGTTGTATGGAATGAAGATAATTTGGACATATCATACTTTCTCATTCCCCAGCCTTCTGCACTATACATTAGAGTTGAAAGTACGCAGCTCTGATAAATCTTGAATTTGGTTTTGGTGTTGTATTTTGATGATTTCCAGACTGTATTTAAGTTCCTGAAGGTGTTCCTGGCTTTATTGATTTTGTTCCAGATGTCCTGGCTTGTTTCACCATCCTGACTGATGTTGTTGCCCACAAATGTGAATGTTTCTACATTGGTGGGAACATAATCCTCTATCCGTACTGGTGATGGTGAGGCAATATCAAAGGTCACAATATCTGTCTTACTGCAGTTGATTTTCAGTCCAATTTGCTGGCTGAATGCGTTGAGTCAAATTGTTTTTTCTTGTATATGGTGTTGGATGTGTGATAGGAGAGTGACATCATCTGTGAAGTCCAGGTCTTCAAGGGATGAGAAGAGTATCCATTTAATGCCTCTTGGCATATCTTTTGTTGTAAGCCGCATTACCCAGTCGATGGCAATGCTGAAGGGGATTGCAGACATGACACACCCCTGATGTACTCCTTTTGACTTCCAAACTGAGCTCACTGTGATCAACACTGCATGTAAAGTTGAAATACAAACTTTTGATGATGTTGATTATGCGGAAAGGAATTCCATATGCCCGCAGAATGCGCCATAGGCTGGTCCTGTGAATGCTCTCAAAAGCCTTCGCAAAGTCTATGAAATGTATGTGGAGCTGCTGTTGCCATTCTAGGCACTGTTCTATTGTGTTTCATATAGTGAAGATCTGGTCTGTGCATAAGCAGCAAGTTCCATACCTACATGATGCTCGGGCATCGAAGCCAGGGGCCCAGCTCCACCAAAACTGGGGCCGGGGAGAAGGAGATTCCTGGACCTGAGAGGGGCCCTAGGAACACATGAAGTGACAGTGTGCTGCTGGGGGGGGGGCAGGAAAGGGGGACTCCTCCCCCAGAGCTTGCTGCTGCCAGCAGGGAAAGGGCTGGGGGAGTCCTCCTCTCTGGTCCCTGTCCCGGAACAGCTTGCCTGCACCTCAAACTCATCTCCAGCCCTGTCCCACCCCAGAGCCCACACTCCCAGTCAAAACTTTCACCTCCCCACCCACCCTCAACCCTCTACCCTAGCCCTGAGCCCTTCCAGCACCCCAAACACCTTATCCTCAGTCCCAGCCAGATCCCTCATCCCCCCACACCCTGACTCTCTGCCTGAGCCCTGAGCTCCTCCAGAACCCCAAACACCTTATCCCCAGTCCCATCCAGAGCCCTCACCCCCACACTCCTACTCTCGCCCTGAGCCCTTCCCACACCCCAACCCCCTCATTGCCAGCCCCGGACAGAGCCCTCACCCCCTACACCCCTACTCTCACCCTGAGCCCCTCCCACATTCCAAACCCGTCATCTACAGCTACACCCCACAGCAGTCACCCATGCACCCCATCCCTCTGCACCATCCCCAAACTCCCTCCGAGAGCCTGCACCTTGCACCCCAATCCCCTGTGCCAGCATAGGGCCTGCACTCCAGACCTCCTCCCTCACCCAAACTCCCTCCCAGAGCTTGGGCAGGCGAGGGGCAGAGTTTTGGGGGGAAGAGTTTGGGCAGGGACGGGTTCTGGGCACCACCAAAATTTCTACAAACGTGCCACCCCTGGGTCTGTGCATCCATGCCCTTTCTGAAAACCAGCTTGCTAATTTCTGAGAATACTATCAACTGCCTCTGATATAGGCTGGACTATGCTCTTACACGATACTTTGCTTGGCACAGATAAAAGTGTGATACCACACCAGTTTTTACAATAACTGAGAGTTCCTTTCTTTAGTAACTTCACTATAACCCCATTGGTCCACTCATCTGGCACTTTTTCCCTTTCCCAGACTAATGAGGGGCCAGAAGCCAGGAGCTTTCCCATTTTTAAAGGATTTGATGGCTTGAATGATCTCTTCCTTAGTTGAGGTGTCTGTGTTGATATCAAGATCTTCTTCTGGCTCCTGGATGTTTGCTTCCTCTTTAGGTGGCTCCCTGTTCAGCAATTCTTTGAAATGCTCTGTCCAGCTCATTTCTTGTTCTTTTTCAGTTGTTAGTAAGCAGCAGAGATAAGAACCAGATTGACCATATCATGATCAATGGCAAATGGCAAGCTCACTGACAGATTTGAAAGTGAGAAGGTATGCAGATATTGGCAGGGACCAACATTTTGTGACAGCCTCCATCAAGCTAAAACTGAGAAGTGTGGGTCCACCAAACAGGGGACATAGATGTTATGATATTGACAAGCTAAAGTCCCTTAAAATACAGAACGCCTTCCTTCTGCAGTTAAAGAACAGGTTTCAAACACTTGCAGACCTTGATGATGAGGAAGGGAATGCAAATGAGGAGATCAACAAGAAGTGAGACAAAGTAACAGCAATTTATAAACAGAGCAGTGAAGCCTGTCTAGGCTGCAAGCAGAAGAGAAGGAAGGAGTGGATTACACCCAGCGCATGGAACGCCATAGAAACTAGATGAGCCATGACGAAAAAGAGTTTTAGACACAAAATCCCAAAAGCTAAAGGACAAATGGCATTATATTGATAATCTGGCAACACAAGCAGAGGATGCAGCTGTTCATGGTGAACAAGGAACCATCTACAAAATGATGTAGCTTATCAGTGCTAAATGGCAGACACCAACAAACACTCTCATCAGGAACAAACAAGGACACCTACTAACAACCGAAACAGAACAGAGAAGGAGTAGCATATGGTATATAGCTCATGAATATGTCTCTCTCTCAAACAAAATAGATACCTAAGTTATCCATCATTAAGTGACACTGAAGCTTGGATATGGAGCCCTTTCCCCCATCTTGTCTTCCAAGTCCAATTTCCAGCCTAAGCCAAACTTCAAATCACCGTCTACACAGATATATTTAGAGTGCTAGTGCAAACACTGTTAACCTGAGTAATCATCCTTTTTCGAAAAGGTAAAGGATATTTTTACCTGCCATACTCTTCCTTTGTGAATATATATAAGCCTCACTGTGCATACTTCATTCAACAGGAAGGGTCTACCTTCAGAAAAAGCAATTTGGGTTTACAGATTTGACAAAACTGTATGTTTGGCTAAATGAAGGGCACCTCTGTTAAGGAACAGCACATCAAAAAAAACCCTGACACCACTGATCATAATTCAATTAAAATAAATCTTCCCATACACTACTTTGATATGGCATAACACCCTGGATCCAGCCTATCAATTCTGGCACTCTCTGATGCTATGGATTTGTTTGTGTGCATGTTTCAGTACATCTTGAGGCAAGGAGATGTTTATCTTCAGTATCCCTGTTTTTATTCAAATCTGTTTTCTATTGAAAATTATAGCATAGGTTACATACTTACATTTTTTAAAGGTATGTTTCTTCCTAAAATATAATGTTGTAAAGGAAATATTTTAGAATAATGCTGAACAACAACTAAAATGTATACTATTAAATGTCATTACTTCTCTATTCCAATTGTAATCAACCTAAAGTTCAATCATCTCCAAATTGTTATTATTTGAAAGAAAACATAGGTTAGATAGGGCATAAAATGTTATTTTAAGATTAAAACAACCATGCATTACAAAGACCATGTGTTATTTTTATTATTGTTAGATGTACAGTGATTAATACATTTGGAAATATCTGGGCCTTTGGACATCAATTTATTTAATATGCCTAGGGACTTTTTTATGAGGATAGTTACTGATTGGCTTTAGAAGCTAAAATAGTCTGTTACTCAAAACAATCACATTTTTTACATTTACAACTGTAATTGCTTTCTTCCCCCTTTTCACTCAGTGGACAATAGATTTACGTATCTGGTGGACTCTGATTAAAGAATTCTTTTTGGTGTGATTTTATGTTTTAATTTACTTTAATTTGGGCTTTAGGTGTGTGTATATATATATACATATTTTTGGTGTTTTGTTTGGTCTAACCATTACTCCATTTTGAAAGGACCATAGGGTCCTATACCTCATTACTCAGAGGTGTAATATCACCTGTACTTTTGGGGAGTTCCTTCAGCTATCCAAACACTAACACATTTTTGTCTGTTTTGTATCTTTCAGCTTCTTTGCTCCAGTGATCATTCAACAATGACAAAATTGAAGATAGTTTCTTAAATCCCTCTTTTATAGTTGTTTTGTAAACAATTTATCCAATACTCTTTAGGAGCCATTCTCACCCGTAATCCTCTCTTGTGTGCCATTGACAGAGTGACCTTCATTCTCACTGGCTCATCCATCATACTTTGAACTTTTCACTCTATACCACACTCATCTCATCCTAGCAAAGAAACCTTTGCCAGATCCCAGTTTACCACTCACTGGGGATTCTGTATTTGTGCAAATTTGTATCAGAGATGAGAGAGGGGGAAGTGGAGTAAAGATCGCCAGTTCAACACCCTTTGAAAGTTAGTGCAGATGGTTACTTTTAAAGCCCATCTATCATTCTCATCTTCATCATTTTAGCTAATAAAGCTCTTACAATTTAGCTCCAATACTCGACAGAAGCTGTCTAGTGAATCATGGAATAAATAATAGTCATCTGAAAAATGCCCTTCCCCTGGATTGCAGGATGCCTCTGTGTGTGTCTCTATACACTTGCATGCATCTGTGAACATGTATGGAACTGGTGAGGCAATTCCTTTTTATGAACATTATAAATAATTGTTTTCCATTTAAATGAGCCATGCTGTACAAAAACATGGTATTTCTTACTGTTAGCAATATTTCAAAGTTGGCAAAGTCAATTTTCAGAAATCCTCACCCCAAATATTTTCTTTATTCCTTCCAAGCTATTATGTACAAGTTCTCATATGCTGTGATTTTTAAAAGTGTCTAGTACCTCTTCAAAACATGTAAAAAAGCATCAAATTTCAAACCATTCTACTTGTATTTATTTCCTGTATTTCTCTTCCTTTATTTTTTATTATTAAAGACACTTGTACAAAAATTACAATCTATGTTTTTAATCTCATGTGCTCCCATCACTTACCCCTTATTGGAATGAGACAGTTGCAATTTAGAGGGTTTCATAGAACTCATTATACCCTGGAAAGAAAAGTAATAAATGTTGATTATCAATGGGGCACTTAAGCATTACAAGCAAGAAGTGGGTACATGGATTCCTATGACTTGTTATTGTTTATAGTTTGCTTTTTGGCCGTTGTTTCTCCAAAGATCTTCACTAATAGTTAAAAATGTTTTACACTTGTTCAGTTTTTTGAATCATAGATGAGAGAATCAATCACAGAGAGAACTCAAGCTTAATAGGGGAAAATGAATTATCGGGCTCTGCTTAACTATTGGAAGAAATAGTTTAGTAAGACATAGATCATTCCAAGGTCTTTAGTTTTCCACATCAACTCTAACAGTTGCACTAAGAGACAATGAATATAAACAAACTTTATTTTCCTCAAAGTAATACCTGCTTTGCCTAAATTCTGCAAACTTTTTGAGTCTATAAAACAATCTGAAATCTCTTCAGCCTAGAAATTCCATGTCAACAATATTTCTTCTTTGTATTCCAAACAGACCCCACAAGTCAAATGTCTTGTTACTAGTGGAATCATGGGGCCTGAATCTTTTCTCATGTACCCTCAGCAGGTTTGTCACCCTCAGCAGGTTTGCAGATGACACTAAGCTAGGGGGAGAGGTAAATGTGCTGGAGGATAGGGATAGGGTCCAGAGTGATCTAGACAAATTGGAGGATTGGGCCAAAAGAAATCTGATGACAGTCAACAAGGACAAGTGCAGAGTTCTGCACTTAGGATGGAAGAATCCCATGCACCGCTACAGGCTAGGGACTGACTGGCTAAGCAGCAGTTCTGCAGAAAAGGACCTGGGGATTACAATGGATGTGAAGCTGGATATGAGTCAGCACTGTGCCCTTGTTGCCAAGAAGGCTAATGGCATATTGGGCTGTATAAATAGGACCATTGCCAGCAGATCAAGGGACATGATTATTCCCCTGTATTCGGCACTGGTGAGGCCACACCTGGAATATTGCATCCAGTTTTGGTCCCCCCACTACAGAAGGGATGTGGACAAATTGGAGAGAGTCCAGCGGAGGGCAACAAAAATTATTAGGGGGCTTGGGCACATGACTTATGAGAAGAAGCTGAGGGAGCTGGGGTTATTTAGTCTGTAGAAGAGAAGAATGAGGGGGCATTTGATAGCAGCCTTCAACTACCTGAAAGGGGGGCTAAAAGAGTATGGAGCTAGGCTGTTTTCAGTGATGGCAGATCACAGAACAAAGAGAAATGGTCTCAAGTTGCAGTGGGGGAGGTCTAGGTTGGATATTAGGAAACACTAGGAAGGTGGTGAATCACTGGAAAGGGTTACCTAGGGAGGTAGTGGAATCTCCATCCTTACAGGTTTTTAAGGCCCGGCTTGACAAAGCCCTGGCTGGAATGATTTAGTTGGGGATTGGTCCTGCTTTGAGCAGGGGATTGGACTAGATGACCTCCTGAGGTCTCTTCCAACCCTAATATTCTATGATTCTATACCCTCATAACTCCAGGTGTGATTTCACTAATTTACACCAGGGAAAACGAGAGTAGAAAGGAGCCCTGAGACTATAGAGATGGAAAAGACCTTTTTAATTTTTTAGTCCATGTCCTTGAAAATGCTGGATTGTTCCTTGTTATAAATTAACTAGTTTTTTGTCCAGTTTTGTTTTAAATGTGCTAATTAATGGAATTTCTAGAATTTCCCTTTGGAAAATTATTCCACAGGTTAATAAATCTCAGGGAATTTTCTCTAATTTTCAGAACAAATTTTCTCCCTCTTAGTTATATCTCAATTGATAAAGATAAAATTAATTAAAGGAAAAGATGTTGAACCTCAAAAACCTCCTAAATTCAGACTAAGTCCAGTCTAAATCAAACTAAATCCAGTTCACAGCTTCAGTCTGAACTACAGAATATGGACTTTTGAAAAACATTTTGTGAAATGTGCCTCTGGAATTCTTTACTCTTTCCTTCTCCTGTTGAAAATGATATAGACAGCTTTAGAGTGATTTGTTACAAACAATGGAGATTTTCAGAGATAAAAGTGTCACTTTAGGCACCCCATTGGCTTTCAATGGGAATTAGGCACGTAAATACCATTTGTATCTTTGAAATCTCCCTCTACATCTAAATTCCTTAGATCCAAATCTTGCCCTATGTAGGCAGATGTGGGGGAGGGGGAAAAGGAAGGAAAAGGGCAGATAGCACAGAGACCTTCTTCCATCAGCACATTAGCTATGCACTACTGCCCAATATAATCCTAACTCCTATTGCATAATGGGTGTGGTTAAAACACAAATAATCAGAAGTGGGCATGGTCTGCCAGCCTGACCCCTGGCTCTCATGTGCCCATGCTGGGATGTGTAGTACATGTTAGAAGAGGAAGCATGCTGCTTCTTTCTGATTCCATGGTAAGTCATGTCCCACTAGGTGTTTCCCCCATAAACCTCTGCTTCTCTGAGCCATCCTATCCTGCACTGCTAGGACTGTTTAGTGTCTCACTGTAGCAGCTAGCATCACTATTTTCCCCATCTGTGTGGCTACAAGTATAAAAGGCGGGAATTTGCTCATAGTGTTTTTTCTGTAAAATATGTTAACCATTTTTTGGAAAATTAAGTTTTATTATGTAGACAGAAAAAATCTTTGGTGATGTTGATAAAAATCATTAGTCATAGAAAACTTTAACATGGATGTTTTAATACACCTGCTTGTATTAACATAACCCAGCAAAGAGAAAAGCCAGATCTTATCACTGGTTTTATGTTCATTTATGCTCCTGAACAAGCAATACATAATGGACAAAGATGAAAGATTCTAATATTTCCATTGGGAATTACTGCATAGCCTTATGAAACCAGTGGATTTCAGTATAATGTCTCTCACTTCATCAACCTTTTAAGAAATATTGTTTATACCTGCTCTAAGACAGTTACTTACAGGGCACCACTAAGGCACTGCTGTGTTATATATTTTTTTACCATGGTTAATAATTCTAGTGGAAAAGAGACCATATTCCATAATAAGCAGTAGAATGAAGTGTCACTTATTACATTTAATAAAATATAAGAATGAATGCTTTATCCATTCCTCAGTAGTAGGTTCTGGAGGAAGTTAGGATAAACTGTGTCCATTGAACTGCAGAATGCGGAGTTTGGATGTATGCTCTATTTTGATGAACTCTGTGCATATGTGAAAACTATACTCACTGAGTGATTGTTTTATCATTATACGGAATGTATGTGGGATGTGTAATAATGGGAAATAATCTAATCCAGGTGGGGAGAATGGGTGTGGGAGAATTTGAAATACTTTCCATCCAAAAGAGTTCCTGAGTGGGACCTCTAAAGAAAAGTTCCAGATATTCTGCAAAACCTTTAAGAATAATATTTAAAGTGTTTTAATATAAAATTAGCAAAGAATCCTGTGGCACCTTATAGACTAACAGACGTTTTGGAGCATGAGCTTTCGTCACATGCATCTGAGGAAGTGGGTATTCACACACGAAAGCTCATGCTCCAAAACATCTGTTAGTCTATAAGGTGCCACAGGATTCTTTGCTGCTTTTACAGATCCAGACTAACACGGCTACCCCTCTGATACTTGACACAAAGTAAAATTACTTATTAAAGTAATTATTTGCCATTGCACCTTAAGTAAACCGCCTATTGTTCATATTACGTTATGAAAAGAATATTTATTTCCCAATCTCAAAATGAGCATCACATGAGTTGTACCCTGACCGGCGCTGTGCACATTAGAGAATCAGGGGCTTAAATTTCAACATCTGTGACTGGATTTATTTTAGTGTAAATCCACTGAACAGAAGTTTATATATGGGTTAATGACTTGGAGGGCAATGAAAACATAGACTGCATGTGAAAATGAATTACCATGCAGAATCTCACTGTTTCAGATGAGTATGATCCATGTTCAACATAGCAATAAGAAACAGAATCTCTTGGTTTTCCCACTTTTAATGAAAAAATGTTGCTCTGTTACAATGTGAAAGTAGATTTTTTAAAAATGATCTAATGACAATTATTACAGTAAAATATATGTAGAAAAATGGTAATTCATATCTATCAAATTGAGTAAGCTTTTGCATATGTGTCAGTTACTTACAAAAATCAAAATTGGATAATTATCACTGGTGCTATTAATTAATCTGATCGTGATTTGTTTGCTAACATTTGAAAAACAAAATTTAGTTCCTGTTAGCTCTTTGATTAATCACACCTTGATGCCCCACAAAATACATATCAAAACAACACTCCAAACAGAACAAAAATATATGTTACTAAATTTTTCAGGTTATTATTTCTTCTTCATTAATACAAATAAATCCATATTTGCAGAAAGTATTTATAAAAGTAGAATATTAAAATGTGTAGCACATATTGAATGGTGATTCTCTGGTTTATATCGTATTGTTTCAATTTCTTCTGTATCAGTTTTACTTAGTTTACAATTAAAACTAGCTTTCCTTGAGCTGTTAACCCAGTTTAGAATCTGAAAGTCAGGTGGCTTGTATATTTCTGACTCATGTCATCACCAGTAATAAATTCTTGGCAACTGGAATTTGATTATTAATAATCCAATGATGATGCTTGAAGCAGAAAAAATCCATTTCCCTCTTCCATAGCTGTGTTTGTTCTGCAAAACAATCAGGAATAAAAAAATAGTACTTTTTGTTATTTTTTTTTGGTCAGTAAAATAAGCATATGTGAATGAAAACACACACTGACAAGTCTATCTTCACATATGCTGGGTTTCTTAGGAAAAAAATGACTTGGAAAGTCAACACTATCAATGGTATGTTTAAAACCATATTGCTAGTTCACATCCTTAAGACCAGCCCCAAAACATTTGATAGTATGTAAGAATATGAATGAACTAAAAGCTGTTGGCTAGATTGTGCCCTGATCCTACACTGAATACAGGAGGGAGTGAGGAACCCACTTGTATGGCCTTCTCCGTCTTGAGCCTGGAAGTCTACACAGCCATGGAACAGCCCCACAGCCCAAGCCCTGCAAGCCTAGTAGCTGTGTAAACTGCAAACCATCAGAGGCTTAGGGACATCCAGAGCATGGGGTTGCATCCCTGACCATCTTGGCTAATAGCCAGTGATTCACTTATCCACCATGAGCTTATCTAATTCTTTTATGAATCCAGTTATAGTTTTCACCCTCACAACATCCCCTGGCAATGAGTTTCACAGGTTGATGGTGTGTTGACTGTGTTTCGAGGGATCAGTCTCTGAGCCCTGTTAGCCTCTCTCCTCCAGAGCAACTGCACCAAGTTTAAACACAAAAATATTTACCTTTAGAAATTCTACAGCTGATGCCAAGATAAACAATATTAGTACTGCTAATTGCTGCAATTAAGCAAATCTAGGAAACACCTTTCCCAGAGCATTTTTCTTGTTTAGCATAAATATGAAACAGTCTCAATCTCTTCTTTTCTTAAAACAATGTATAAAGTGATTAGTTTTCATGATAATGTCAATTCCTTTTTTCTCCCCACCTTCACCCCCCAGTAAAATTCTGGAGCAGCTATGAAATGATTTTAGGGTTTTATTTCTAATCCTAATGTTTCATTGTTTTGAGAGGTATGTAGACTTGGCTTATTCCAATATATGTATGTTTAATAAGATGTTTTGTTTTATGCTATAATTAAGTAGTTTAATGTGACGAATTTGTGTAAAGCAAAGGAGCATGGCATTGTTTTTTTGCTGCTGACATTTATTTAGCTGGGCCTCTGAACCTGGCATTTTCTCTTCAAAATGTCCCATTAATTCCTATTAGGGAGCTACTAGTAAAGAAAATTGCATGTTAACTTCTATCAATCTGTATGAATAAATGTTAACCATTCTCAGTTAAAAGCCCTCCTTTTAGCTCCACTCAAGTGAAAACACCTAAAGCAGCACACACATTGGCAAATCATTCAGAAGATTAATGCACTGAGGCCTGTACAAAGACTCAGAGATGTATATTAGCATTATAGATTTTAATTTGAAATGATGTCAGTCTTTTTTCGGCTGCATTGTAGTGCGAGGGCTGCCATCTGCTTATAATAATGAGTCTGACAATCCACGTAAATGTGATTTGCTGCTTCTTTTGCCAACATAATGGCCTGGATATTGATCCTAATGGTGGAGCAGTTGCTGTCATTTCATTGAATAGAAGGGGGAGGACAGGGTGCAGAAGTAAGATTTTCAAGACTTCTGGTGGAATGACAGTCAAAAACGAAGGTGCGTTTTCTCCCTGTGAGCAGCTGTTTCTACACTCATAGTTCTCAGCTTTGTCCTAGTATCAGCCATAGAATTAATTGCTTTCAAAAGAGGAACAAACTAAAACAAAGAACACCACAAACATATCTGTTGAGAAATAGTTCGAGAACGAGATAGAAATATGTTCGGTGTAAGTAACATTTTCCAGAGCTTTTCATTGCTTATTTTTTGTTTATAATAAGGGCTGAGGAGAGGGAAAATAACTTATTTTCCTAATCATGAAATTGGTGAAATACTCATCTAAAGGATGACAGTTGTGAGGAAAGTTTGGACTCCAGTGATGAGCTCTCTCTTTACTGGGTGAAAAATGAGGTGCCACAGATACAGGATACTGTATCTTATTCTCTTTTATTTACAAGTACACATAGTCTTGAAGAGAAAGAAAGAAAGAAAGAAAGAAAGAATTAATTGCAGTTTATAACTCACAAGTTTTAAGGGAAGTATCTCCTCATCTCAGGTATGAGCTAGCACTAAAAATGCATGGATTTTATATTTGCCACAGCAAGGCAGAACCCCAAACTCCCTCAACATGCATTTACTCAAGGAAACACAATCAAGCTTCTCAGCAAGCACTCATTCCAGTAACCTTCCAGAACGGAGGTGAAGTAATATTTCTCTAAGACTTTGCTATTATTATGTCTAAGTTGATTCTAACTCCACTCTTGAAGTAATTTGTGCCATGCTCTCCAATATTATAGCTTTCTGTATAATAGAGAATGTGGTTGTTTCCATGACAGAAAAAAAGGGGTAGGAATGGAAACTGCTACATGAGATAGTTAGAAAGTTTCATTAATACCACACATAAGGTCAACAGGATTGACTAGCTAACTCCTGTACCACTCTGGATGGTTTTCTTTGAACAGGTGCTCTTCAAAACAAATATCAATATGTTAATCATTAATAGATCTAATTCAATGTATTTTAAAAATCAGACCTGTATGAATATTGTTAATTTTACCACATCCAATTCACTAACACAGGAACACAAGATAATTTGTCCTCCAAGGCTAAAATGCTAAACTCCAAGCTTATCTAAAGAAACAGCTAACACTTGGTACTTGAGCATTACAGTGTATCAAAAGCTGATATAAAAATGAAGTTTAAAACATAATTCCATTTGGTAACTGTTACTCTTATTCAAATTCTTTCAAGTACTGTATTTCAAAGTTCCACCCCTAACTCTCTCTCTCTCTCTCAAATCTTGTTGGAAAATTAAAACCAGAACCGTTTAAACATAACATTGTAACACCAAAGAACATAATTAAAAATAATCTATTGTTTGTTTTCGGGGGGCTGGCCATGGGAAGAGACATGAACCAAATCAAGACTTCCTCAATCAATTAACTTTTTCCTGTGGTTTATAACTTATAGGACCCCCATTTGGAGAACTAGTATCTAAGAATTATTTAATATACATTGTACCTAAGCCTTATACACACACTTTTGACATAAATATAATGTAAGCTGAAATGTGGCTCTTCAGAATAACTGATGTGAAAAACAGCTGCTTAGCTTGTATTTTTCATTGTACAGTGATACTCTATGCAATGGAGAGAAGGGGAAAAAAGCCCAGAAAGCTAAAGAGGACACTCTGAAAGAGAAGGCACTGCTCAGCTTTTCAGGTGCGGGGGGTGAGGGGGAAGAGAGTGGTTAGGGGAGGGATGACAGACCTATAAAGCAGCCTTACATAAATGTAATGAAAATGTACCAGCCCAGACACAAAATCTGCTCACTCACCCTCCACCTAGATGATTGATGATCATGGAAAAACTAATGATACTCTACTTGACAGTCAAAAAATGTACTAGCCCTGAAGCAAGTGGGCAAGGAGAATTTGGCACAGCTGTATAAAGGCATTATTTTTAGATAAGAATTTATAAATTAGATGACTTATAATGCACGAAAGGCACTTGTGTGAACAAGGTAGTATATCCCAAACAGAAAGAGCCTTTATCAGCAAAATGGGTGAAATATGCATGGAAGGATTATACAGTTAGGAACAATTTCTCCAAAGCATTCAACGTAAGGAGGATTTATAATAAATAAATAAATACAATATTTTCCATAAATGGGCATGTTCTACCAACCTCTTTGTGTCTTGTACACTCATATTTTTGGACCCTATGAATGGAAAAATATTCTTACTATGATGTGTCCTCACATGACTCTATCACAGTGTTTCCGCAGAGGAAGCAGCAGGCATGGCCCATTAACCGCATAGGTGCTAATGATCTACAGAGATTCCAATCCCACACCTTGTGCTTCCAACTGCATACTATCTCCTTCTCCGAGCAGTGTACGAACTGTGGACTGGGAACAGAACTGAAATTAACAGAGTTATCATGCTAGAATTTCCCCATAGAATTCCCAGGAAATTTGCTAAGACCTGCTTCTGAGTACAGTAACTGTTCTTGACTGCTTCTATCCATTGCTTTCTGATCAGCAGCTCCTTTTGAAAATCTGTAGAGCCCCAACCATACAGTGTTTGTGTGAGTGATTATCTGCAAGAATGAGGAATGATGCCTCTAGTCAATGTATGTTAGCCAGATTTTGCTGGTATTTGAGCTATTTTCACCTTTCCAACAATGGAGAATATATATCTTTTTCATTGACTACTCCTTCAAAATACCCTGTGATAGGAGGAAGGATAGTTCTTTGGCTTAGGCCCGGGCCAGGATTGGAAGGCAGAACTCCTCATTCTTATGCAACAATGGTCAAATCACTTAGGCCAAGATTTTCAAAATTAGGAGTCTGAAATTATACTCCTAACTATATATTTAGCACTAAGGGGGAGACTTTCAAATGGGAGTTGAGTGCTTACTCCTAATGACTTTAAATGGGAGTTTCCCTATGTGCCTTTTAAAATCTCTCCATAAATATGTGGCCTGATTTTTTTAAGAGCATCCTGCAGCTATGCTGCTCACTGTTTAAACCATACTGAGAAGTCTGAGTAAATCATACTTCACATTCGGAAGCAAGTCCCAATAAGGTATGCAGCTGTATATATAGTTCCGGGAAAGGCTAGAAGCTTATTGAGGGTTACTTAAGTAAGGGTGGACAGCTCCCATGGTAGTTTGATGCTGTTGGCACCCTGGAAATTTGGTCCAGGCACAAACTACAGCCAAGAGTGCCTTTCTAGAGCCTTGGCTACCAACAGCTTATTCACCAGTGATAGAAACTCCCTTGAGTGTAAACCATTAAATCTCAAAGCAATCCTATAAAGGGGGAAAATATTTTATTACATGTGATAAGCAGATGGAGTTCCCACTCTACTCTGAACCACATATGCAGACTCCATGAAGCCCAAACTTAACCCATCTGTGGGGTTTGGCTTTATCTGTAACTTGAATAACAATGACAGAACATAAATTTCAGCATTAGCTTTTTTCTTAAAATTGTCTGTTCCTAATGTAGTTTTCCCCGCAGAACCTCCTCTGTCCTGGTCCCTAGATCTTTCTGCTTGGGAGAGGGGCAACAACTGCTTATATATTCTAAGGAAAATAAGAGATGCTCCTGCCACTTAGCACTAGCAGTAACTATCCTTTATCATTATGCAGGGTTCAAGAACCTGACATTGGATGATTCAACAGAAAAAAACCTCTATTTCCAGACTTAGAGCACTTGCTTAGACTGTGCCACTATATTACACATCTATTTTATAGATTCATTGTCATAACTAGAACTGTAAGAAAGAACTGATTTATACTTGTTGAATATCTGATATGTGAAAAGTATATATTTTGCAAATTTTCCCATATAATAAATAATAAAATGCTGACTGGTCCCATTTATAGAGCTAAAATGTTGCCATTATTGGCATATCAGTGCTAGCTTTTCATGATGAAAATGATGTAGTTTGGTGGCTGTGACTGGATTAGAATTCTCTGGTTTGATTTTTCCAGTTAAGTTTAATATAATTCTTTTAGTTACTTTTCCTGAAGTCGAAACCTGAATTTGAAAAAGATAAAAAGCCAATCCCAAATTATTAAACTTGAGTTCGTAAAGTTAGTAAAAACTGACATTTAGGCCCTTAAATAAGAATCCAATTAAGGAAAGAAGCATTTTTATTCAGAATAGGTGCATAAGCACATGCTTAAATTCCTCTGAAGTCAATGAAATTCAAACATATGCTAAGTAGTAGAGCTGTCCAGAGGTTGACAATTCCATTTTGCAACAACCTTCAAGATTTCAAAATTTGTTTTTGTTTTGCTTTAGAATAAAAACAAAAACCTCTTGAACATTTTCATCAGGTTTTGAATTCTTCTCTTTTTCTCTCTTTGTCAAAACTGATGAAAGAGCCCTGGATAAGACTGGAGAGAGATTCTTGGCAAATTCTTCACTGACACCAATACATCTCCACAAAAAGTTTTGGTTTTGACAAAACCGCATATTTTGACAAAATGATATTTTGATATTGTTACCAGGCTCTGGAAAGAAAGAGTTTTTGTAAGTTGAACCACTTAACAACAAAATTACTTTGCTAAATTAGGAAGAACTAAAAGTTTAGGGAATATTTTGCACTCTCATCTATCTGTAACTATCTTCCTTTCATGTTGGGCTGGAGCTCAAATGATTTAGCTGGACAGTGAATTCCCTTTAAAGAAGAATCCAACTTGTTCTAAGCACTCTATGGACAGCTAAGCTATAGAGCCTAGGGCCAATGGAGCTTTCAACCCTTTGCTTTTTTGGGAGATAAATAGAACACATGGAGTCAGGAGAGGCAATTAAAACTAACACCACTTCAGGTTTGCTAGAGAATGCCTGATCCTTCAGCATGAGGTTGGACTGCTCTGCAGGAGAAAAAAAAATCATTTCAAGGGTCAAAGAACATTAGATCTGTACAGCAGCAAGAGGAATGTCTTCAAATGCAGAAGCCTTCATGACATACAATAAAAGGAAGAAAGGGAGCAGTCTGGGATGCCTGTGATGACTTGGTTGCCCCTGCCTCTAACTGAAGAGTGTCTCCTTTTTTCTGGTGGGAGCCAGTGATGAGGCAAGTCAAGCTGAAGATTTTTGGAGCAGCAGAGGAAATCTGGGCCTTAGTGGGGGGTATAGCTCAGAGGCTTGAGTATTGGTCTGCTGAACTCAGCATTATGAGTTCAATCCTTGAGGGGGCCATTTAGGTATTGAGGGCAAAAATCTGTCTGGGGGTTGGTCCTGCATTAAGTAGGGGGTTGGACTAGATCATCTCCTGAGGTCCCTTCCAACCCTGATATTCTATGGTTTATTAATTGCAAACCAATTACTACATAAGTCTGGGTCAAAGGGGAAATAGCCTTTTAGGGCAGGCTTCCATTCCACCCAGTTGGGGAAACTCACAAGGGAAGAGGAGTTAGCAACTATGTAATAAGTGGGGTACTTTAGATTTCTGGTGAAAAATTCAGCTAGTACAGAATAACTGACTGCCAGCTTTTGTGAATGTGTCTGCACCTGTCTTCACTTGGTGCCACTTTAGTGGGAAAAGTGAACAACCAAAACATGAAAAAAAATCAGATTTTATGTGAGTATTTATATTATTCATCTCAATATACTTTATATACATTTAAACACACTGGATTCCTTGCTGATGGCCACACTTTCAACATATATGCTCTATCCATACTCAGAATTGTATGGTTTGACTATATTCCACAAAGTAGCACATTAGGAGGCAGTAATTTGAAATATAAAGTTGCAGGTACAGACACTCAATATTTCATCAGAGGTTGTCAAATCTTCCCTCCATTATAAGCGGTAATAGAGTTAGGGAGGTAAATAATTATTTCAGTCCAACTGAAGTCCTCCAAACACACTAAGCCTGATGCACATTGATATCTTTTGGAGTGACTGGAGTACATTTGGATCAAAGGCAGTGCCTTGTCTGAAATCATGTGATGCCTGATAAGCAACCAGACTTTTCAAACTTTTTTATTTTTAGAATGTGCGATCTCTGAGTTTGAAACTCACTGTGAAAGATGGAGGAACACCAAGAGGTGGAAAACACACCCCTGAATATTAAAAGAGAAACACAGATTTCCCTCCTGATGTAGAACAGAAAAGGCTCTGGATCTGTGTCAGCTCAGAATTCTGCCAACAGATCCCTAGGGGACAGCAACTGAATAAACTTCATTTGTCCGATGAGCAAAGACTGGATTTTGAATAGACCTTTAAGCTTTCTTAACAGTGGAGTTATGGAGAAAACTGGGATATTTTACAGCTGTCACTGGCATTGTTCATGATACATCAATAAATACATGATTTATGATTATGCCCCCTATAGTGTATTATCCAAACTCCTCCTCCCCTCTTTGATTTAGCATCTCTTTCTTTCAATGTTAAAAACACTGGGTGGCAGGAGTTGATTTTTGAGTTTACATCTGTGAGCTGCCAGAAAAGCTTTTTGCAGAAACAAGAAGAACCTAAAAAATTGTTTTTCAGTGTTTCTTAATCAGCAGAAAGGGACCAGCTGTCAGCCTCCCGGAATTCAGAATTTAGATTAGCTGTGAGGTCGCACTTCTGTTACTCTGCATCTGGTTTGGAAACAAAGAACAACCTGTCTTTGGTTGCTCTCATGTTGTAAGTACAACTACAGCATAGGTAATTAACACTCTTAATGATAAGGGCTCCTTTTCCATATTTTTGGAGTTTTTTTACCCTTCTAAACTGGAAGTATCCTTCCATGTGAAATAAAAAAGACCAAGCAGACAAGAGGAAAAACTGAGTTTTTTTTTTAAGTCAAGCCACAAGTCAAGTGAATTTCTTTTCTTCGTTGATTTTTTAGAGAAAAACATTCTACAGTATACACTAGATTCAACACATCAGCAGACCTTACACTTAAAAGGGGGATGATTCTCACCTTCCTTCCTAAAATGTTTTGAGGTGGATGAATAGAAACCACTAAGGAGTAATTAGTAGTAGCAGTATCTTTAAGAAGACCTCCAAAAGTAAATCATCTGGGAACATACTGGTGCCATATAGCAACAGCAAAATTTACATTATATAACACAGCAAAAATTGTTCCACTTAGATACTATTCTAAGAAAAGGGCACCACCGAGCTGTACCTTCCCAAGGAGAGTATACAAGTCTTTGTTCGCCTCCTGCCCACAGTTCCCTGGTCCTATGGACAAGGTGTGACACCAGGGGTGCACAGAGAGAGCAGTCACTTAGTTCTGCTCTGTGCAAGGAGAGTGATTGACCTTGGCCCATACAAATGGAGGAGTTAGACTCCTTGTGCCCCATCCTGGATGCTCATTCAAGGGCTAAAGACAATCTGGCCCTCAGTGATTTCAGCCATTGACCTAGCAACTCAAGTCAAACCTCTTTTTATGGGCCAGAGCTCTGGGAAAGATTGTGGTAAATGGGATTCTACAAGCAAGGAAATTTTAAGGACACTATGTACGACAAAGGCAAGAAAGTCTGAGAATTGGAACTGTTCCTCATTTATTTCAACACTACCTGATTGATCTTTTTCCCCTTTGGTGTTTATTTTTGAGAAGGGAATCCAATTGTACACAAGACTGACTGTCTTGTAATGTGATTCTTCACTCCTGTTCAGATGTTTTTCATTATATTCTTCCACAGAAAGGCTTAGAAAAAAAGAGTAACTTATTGACAGTTCAGCTAAGCAAAACTCATCTATTGTCAGCTGGCTCTTCTTTGTACTTCTCTTTTCAGTTGTGTTACAATCCTTCTCCTGATAGCTGCTAATTTTGAAAATTAATGGGGAGATAAAACTGTTGTACTGTTTCAGATGACAAAAGAAATAACATTTTCCTATGTTAGGGTGCGTTGGTCTTGTGCCAGTGCTGAAGTTAAACTTATTCAATATCAGTTAGGTGCAGCAAACATTTTTTTATGGCAATGGTTGGTGTGGGGGAGGAACACAGCTTTCTGGTTTTGCTGCTGCTCCATTTCTCTGAAACAATGGCAAGAATTGACATTGTCTATTCAATGTGGAAGACGGGCTGTCAAATAAAGCAAGACAAATGTGATGTCCTGACTGATTATTTCCTTAGATACTAAATCAATGAGCTTATTATCACAGCAATTATATAACTAATATAAACAGATGCTATGTGTAGAAAACCGGTTAACAATCAGGTAGGCACAGAGTACAATTTTTTTCATCTCTAAAACTATTGAGAGAATTTTATGATATTAATCACAGCTGCTGTTCCGTATATCTGCATTTATTAACTCTAAACACGCTGTAACATATACTGTTACATATATTTAAATAGTTACATATATTGTAACAAAAGTAGTAGCTCTCACTGTAATTAAGGATGAAATGTAACTTGCATTATTAACCCAGTTTTCAGTTGCTTATAACTTTTTGTAATGTGGGGCTGAAATCATTCATGTGTGATCTCTGCCCAAAAGAAATTTAGTTTGAAAAGTTTTAAAAAACCCACAAACAAACAACAAACAAACAAAAAAACCCTTTCTACTATTTCATTTCAGTTATTCTCCTGTAGGTTTCATTTAGAAATGTTATGCACATATAATTTAGCCAGTTTTGTTCAAACATGAATTGTTTTGCAGCTCTTAATGAGATCTAAGAAAGAAGAGATATTTGGTTTAATAGTTTTTAAATTATGAGTATTTTAATGCATGCAGTACAGGATTAGCTCTCTGTTTGTGTCTCACAATCTCAACATTTTAAAAACACAGTGGAAATTTAGCAGACCTGGAAAGAAAATGGATTTTTTTTTAATTCTAGTAATTTATTAAAATAATTGTGGAACTCCTTGATTATATTTTAGATGAGTATTTTCATAAATTATTCTGCCAGTTCTATATTATGTGGCTAATGGAAAAATATTGGTCTAGTATTTTTATTTTTTTTAAACCAAAAAATCTAGCCAACTTGAACAGTGGTGCCAAATTTCAATCTGTAAATTATATGTTTTGGGTGATGTGTTATGCTAACTTTTCAATACAACCATGTATACAGTAAGTTACAGTAGAATACATATCAGGCCAAATCCTATCCTACACTAAGTCCCCTCTGCACTGCTCCAGTTACTCACAGGGAACTTAATGCTGTCTAAAGGGGCTGCTGAGAATTACTCTCGTGTACGGGAATCCCCAGGTGGTGTAAACCCACATATTTGGACCTATCTATTCTATGACATGTGGTACTTGTTCTCCATGTGATATGGGACATCTGAAGATGTAAAAGAAGGTGGTGGCAGAGAAGGAAGAATCCTCACTTATAAATCAGCTTGTAAATGATGATAACAAGCCAGCAAAAGTTAAAGCAGCCATGAGGCTGCTCTAATGTTTTGGAGCCAAATCTTTTAGGACTGTCAAACAATTAAAAACATTAATTGTGATTAATCATGCAATTAAAATAATCACAATTAATCATGTTGTTAAACAATAGCATACCATTTATTTAAATATTTTTGGATGTTTTCTACATTTTCAAATATATTGATTTCAGTTACAACACAGAATACAAAGTGTACAGTGCTAACTTTATATTTATTTTTTATTACAAATACTTGCACTGTAAAAAACAAAAAAGTATTTTTCAGTTCACCTCATACAAGTACTGTAGTGCAATCTCTTTATTATGAAAGTGCAACTTAAAAATTTAGAATTATGTACAAAAAATAACTGCATTTAAAAATAAAACTATGTAAAACTTTAGAGCCTACAAGTCCACTTAATCTCACTTGATGTTCAGCCAATCACTCAGAAAAACAAATTTGTTTACATTTGCAGAAGATAATGCTGCCTCTTCTTGTTTATGTAACTCTTCTGCCAGGTGGAGCCAGGAGCAACAATGGCTGTGTTCAGTATCCAGGGGTTCCTTTTCAATAGTACAATACATAATCAGCTCAAGCCCCCACCCAGTTACCTGGAACAATTACACATGACCCCCTGGGTGCCTCTAAGAGGCAATACTTCCCCTTTGGCAAGTGTAGCAAAACCTTTTAATAAAAGGAGGGAAGTAACTCAGCATTAATTTGGGAAAAAATGGCAACTTGAGTTCATAAATATAAACCATGAGCAAAAGACCCAGCACCCACGTAAGTTGGGCAGTGTCCTTTTCCCCTCAGGTTCCTAAGTCCAGCAACCCAAAAGTCACTTTAACATTCCTATCTCTTCTCTGCACCCCACTCACAGCTGCTGTCCTTGGCCAGTGCAGCCCCAGAGTTCAGAGGTTCATCCACAGAGTTCACTCTCACCCTGGGTGGATGGGATTGGTAAGGAGGCATCTTACATGCTCTGCTGCTTGGGCACTCACTCATTGCCCCAACAGTCAATTGCCACACCTCTCTGCGGGGTTCTGCTCTGGTCCTCTCCATCAGCTGCCCTGCTGGCCACTTGCCACATCTCTCCACCAACCACCCTGCTGACCACTCACCATGCCTCTCCCCCAGGTGCCTGCTGGCCACTCAGCCTGCTAAATTAGCTCTTTTATTTTACTGTGGAGAGAGGAAGGGTCAAATGATATCCCCACCCTCTCTCTACTCATTGGGCTTTGGAACGCATGTCCCCTGCCTAGTGAGTGTAATTCAGTTGAGGGTGAGTCCCTCCATCAGGGTATGCCAAGTACAGTTCTGCTGCCCTTGGTTCACACAACAAGGATAACAACCCTTTATTATTCCTGCCCCAATAACATGGAGACTGGGATCCAGTGCCAGCCATAAGTGGTCATTTGGGGAAGCAATCCCATCAAGCTGAGGTTGGGTATGTCTGTGCAAACAAGATCAGCTCTTGAAGTCTCTTTCCACAGCTCACCACTAGATGTCAGGGGAGAGCTCATTCAGCCTCTGCTTACATCTACAATGTCACCTGAAAATGAGAACAGGCACTAAAGATTCATATGTCCCTTGATGCTTCAACCACCATTCAGAGGATATGTGTCCATATGCTGATGATGGGTTCTGCTTGATAACAATCCAAAGCCATGTGAACTGATGCATGTTCATTTTCACCATTGGAGTCAGATGCCACCAGCAGAAGGTTAATTTTTTTTTTTGGTGGTTTGTGTTCTGTAGTTTTTGTTGCTTTTTTAAAGACTTATGAAAGCAAGCTCCACATCTCATCTCTCTTAGATTTTGGAAGACATCTCATAGTCTTAAATCTTGGGTCAAGTGCTGTAGCTATCTTTAGAAATTTCACATTGTATCTTCTTTTTGTCAAATTTGCAGTGAAAGTGTTTTTAAAATGGACATGTGCTGAGTCATCATCCGAGACTACTGTACCATGAAATACACGGCAGAATGAGGGTAAAAGAGAGCAGGAGACATACAATTCTCCCCCAAGTAATTCAGTCACAAATTTAATTAACAAATTTTTTTAACGAGCATTATCAGCATGGAAGCATGTCCTCTGGAATGATGGCTGAAGCATGAAGAAGCATATGAATCTTTAGCGCATCTGGCATGTAAATATCTTGCAACGCCAGCTACAACACTGCCATGTGAAAGCCTGTTTTCACTTTCAGGTGACATTGTGAATAAGAAGCAGGCAGCATTATCTTCCATAATTGTAAACAAACTTGTTTTTCTGTGCGATTGGCTGAACAAGAAGTATGACTGAATGGACTTGTAGGCGCTAATGTTTTACACTGTTTTGTTTTTGAGTGCAGTTATGTAACAAAAACACCTACATTTCTAAGTTGCACTTTCATGATAAAGAGATTTCACTCCAGTAGTTGTATGAAGTGAATTGGAAAAAATACTATTTATTTTGTTTATCATTTTTACAATGCAAATATATGTAATAAAAATAATATGAAGTGAGTACAGTACACTTTGTATTCTGTGTTGTAATTGAAACATATTTTAAAATGGAGAAAAATGTCCAAAAATATTTAATAAATTTCAATTGGTATTCTATTGTTTAACAGTGTGATTAATCATGATTAATTTTTTTAATCACAATTACTTTTTTGAGTTAATCGCATGAGTTAACTGCGATTAACTGAGAGCCCTAAAAATTTTAAAATAGTTTCACATAGCTATACTGGAATTTACAATGTCTTAATGTCCTTTTCCATAGTAAATATGTTTCCCAATATTAATCTTTTCCACTTTCTAATCCTTGTCTCCAATTTTCTGACACATGAAATCATTCAAATACTTACAGAATGTTCTAAAAATTTGTATTCTTAATCCAAAGCAGTCTGATAAATGATGAAAGTGAATTTATCAAGGTGTTCCAAATGTGCAGAAACTGATTAATCTTAACATTGATATGCTAAACACTTATTCATAAACTATAATGTCACATTGGCAATTCACTGTAATGGTTTGTAAAAGTCAACTTCTGAAGAATTATTTTCCTTCTAAAAAAAAAAAGAAAAAAGATGTTGGTTTAGTAGATGATAATCCCTTTAACACATCCCTTAGGAGGCAGACAAGCATCACTACTCCTATTTTACAGATGTTGTTAATGAAGGACACCTATACCACAGAGCTATTTATGCATAATCATGGGGTGAGGTTTCACTTAAAGGCTGCAGCCAGTAGAAGAGCTTTGGACAAAACTCAAATACTTCCATTCTGTTCCCCAGCTTTAAACTAAGGGGACATTTTGGTGCAGAATGTACCATGACAGGAGCACTGGATGAAGATCTGTTTTACCAGATTCTGTGGTTCCATGAACATTTGGAAAAGGGTCCTTCAGAATAGACGAGTACTATGGGTAAAAAACTAAGCAGCACCTGAGTGTGCCATATAGCAATCTGTAGCTGTGCAGTTCGCTAGCTTGGTATCTGATCCCACTCCACTGAAGTCAATGGGAGCTACACCAATGACATCAAAGGATGCAGGTATTGAGCACTTAAGAAATAAAATGCTTAGAAAATCTGCATATAAGAAGTTCATGATTTTCATAAGCTAATAACTGACAAATAAAAAACAGTTATTCCCAGCACATTTCCACAGTGAGGGCTATTTCCATGCCAAGTTTCAGTCCCAACTGTTTACAGTCATAATGCACATTTTTATATTGGGGAAAGTGCATGTTTTTATTTTTATTTTTTTCAAAAATGGCCAAGCCATTTTTGCTTAAGCTTGAAAAAAGTACCTTTAGGTAGAAACCAAGTATGAAATGTTTCATTGTGAAAGATTAAAATATTGTAAGTTATAAACAACTGAAAACAATGGTAAACAAAGTGATGTAAGAAATGCTCTGCCCTTGTGCACCTATTCAAAATAAATCACAAATGTGACCTACATTTTAAAAAATGTTTATTAAAAAAAAACTCCTGTCTTCTTTTAAAAACTATTTGTATTAAATAAACTTACAGGTCAAAAATGATACCAGAGATGATTCCAAGCATTTCACACTAATAGAGGAAAAAGCAATTTCCAAAAGTTCAAATTTCATGGACATTTTAAAATACAATATATAAACCTTGCACAGTATAATTTGCAATTATCACATCTGGTAGATATATTACTGTTATATCTACTTTAATATCTACTAGATTTGCTGCACAATATTAGTCTCTGTCTAAAGGCAATATTTTTAACCAGTTCTGTCAAAATTTGATTCTGTCACTTTTGAAATACTGGAACAGAAAAGCTCCCCTTTTAAAAAGAAATTTTTGGATGAAAAATAATTCAATATGTTTTTCTTTTAAAACCACAAATTGGGCACATCATTAGTCATCGTGGATGCTGTTGTTCCTTGTGACTGAACACTTCATTGATTTTCCATACATTGGTTTCCATAGTGAGAGATGAACTCTTTGGCCAAAACTAATTTGAGGGACTTAAGAACATCTTCACTACCCAAGCTTTCTCAAAAAATGGAGCTTAGCTTATTTTATAATACTTGCATAGAGTTGTTGCAGATTGTAATTTTTGTGCTTTTATTAAATGCCAAGTGCAATTTGAAAAAACAGTTCTAGTATTTTGTTCTCTTTTTCAAATAATTTATGCCACCTCCTTTCTGGCATATAATTTTGAAAATTTGGAAAAAATGCTCTGTACTTAATCTTGCCACATAAATTACAGAAATATTATTTCCAAGAAATATTGCCTATAATTATTCATCATTTTATTCATGCTTTCTTTTTTCCTTCTTCTTCCAATCTTTTCAATTTGTTTAGAACCACATTAATTCCTGGTGTAACTCCATTGATTTCAATGTTGTTACAACCACAGATGAATTTTCATCCTTAGTCTGGAATTCAGAAAAACACTTAAGCCCATGCTGAATTTTAAGCATGTGCTGAAGTATATTAGGGTTCAATTTAAATTAGGGCTGTCAAGTAATTAAAAAAATGAATTGTACTTAATCGCATGATTAAAAAAAATAATCACAATTAAGATTAAATTGCACTGTTAAACAGCAATAAAATACCATTGATTTTAAATATTTTGGATGTTTACTACATTTTAAAACATATTAATTTCAGTTACAACACAGAATACAAAGTGTACAGTGCTCACTTTATATTTATTTTTTTTATTACAAATATTTGCGCTGTAAAAAACAACAAAAAAATTCAATTCACTTCATACAAATACTGTAGTGCGATCTCTTGATCATGAAAGTTGAACTTACAAACGTAGAATTCTACTTCTTGGTCCGCCAATCACTCAGACAAACAAAGTTTGTTACAATTTGCAGGAGATAATGCTGCCTGCTTCCTGTTTACAATGTCACCTGAAAGTGAGAACAGGTGTTCACATGGCAGTGTTGTAGCTGGAGTTGCAAGATATTTATGCTTCAACCACCATTGCAGTGGATATGCTTCTGTGGTGATGATGGGTTCTGCTTGATAACAATCCAAAGCAGAGCAAACTGATGCATGCTCATTTTCATCATCTGCCACCAGCAGAAGGTTGATTTTCTTTTTTGGTGGTTTGGATTCTGTAGTTTCCATATCACTGTTGCTCTTTTAAGACTTCTAAAAGCATGCTCCACACCTCGTCCCTCTCATATTTTGGATGGCACTTCAGATTCTTAAATCTTGGGTCGAGTGGTGTAGCTATTTTTATAAATCTCATATTGGTACCTTTGCATTTTGTCAAATCTGCAGTGAAAGTGTTCTTAAAAGGAACGTGTGCTGGGTCATCATCCGAGACTGCTATAACATGAAATATATGCAGAATGCGGGTAAAACAGAGCAAGAGACATATAATCAGGGGCGTCCCTAGGTATTTTGCTGCCTGAAGCACGGCAGGCAGGCTGCCTTCGGCGGCTTGCCTGTGGGAGGTCCCCGGTCCCGCGGATTCGGTGACACACCTGCGGGAGGTCCGCTGAAGCCACAGGACCAGCGGACCATCCGCAGGCATGCTGCCAAAGGCAACCTGCCTGCCACCCTCGCAGCGACCAGCAGAGCGCTCCCTGTGGCTTGCCGCCCTTGGCACGCACTTGGCGTGCTGGTGCCTGGAGCCACCCCTGCATACAATTCTCTCCCCAAGGAGTACAGTCAGAAATTTAATTGGTGCTTCCCCCCCTCAGAGCATCATTAGCATGGAAGCATGTCTGCTGGAATGGTGGCCAAAGCATGAAAGGGTACCATATCTGGCATGTTAATACCTTGCAATGCTGGCTACAAAAGTGCCATACAAAAGCTTGTTCTCACTTTCAGGTGACATAAATAAGAAGCAGGCAGCAGTATCTCCTGTCAATGTAAACAAACTTGTTTGTCTTAGCAACTGGCAGAATGCAACGTAGGACTTAGTGGACTTGTAGGCTCTAAAGTTTTACAATGTTTTGTTTTTGAGTGCAGTTATGTAACTAAAAATAATCTGCATTTATAAAATACACTTTCACGACTAAGAGACTGCACTTCAGTACTTGTATGAAGCAAATTGAAAACTATTATTTCTTTTGTTTATCATTTTTACAGTGTATGTATTTGTAATAAAAAGTAATAATATAAAGTGAGCATTGTGCACTTTGTATTCTGTGCTGTAATTGAAATCAATATTGTAGAAATACATCCAAAAATATTTAATACATTTCAATTGGTTTTCTATTGTTAGAAGTGTGATTAATAGTGATACATTTTTTAAATTGTGATAATTTTTTTACTTAATCATGTGAGTTAACTGCGATTAATTGACAGCCCTTATTTAAATTATTGATTAGGTCAAGTAACCAAAGCTCAATCAGCTTTATTAGTCAAAGACAAAACAGCACAAGATGGGGAGAAAATTGATTAATATGTTATCAATCCAATTTGGGAAGCAGAGTCTCAAAAGAGTCAATTTGCCCCAAAATTATGGGCTTACTCCTGCTCATTATATACTACCATGGCTTGCTACAAAAAGAAGGCTATGCCCAGTTCTTACCCATGTCATATTTTGAACATTTTCCAGAACTCAGTATACACTGACACAATATGCAAGCTGAACCTATAGCACTACCATAATTGGTAAGCTTCAACAGAACATACATTTATTTCTGAAAATACAAGTAACTGGCTTATACAAAGTTCATTTTCATTATAAGCTTAGCATAGTACAAATGTATGTTTGGAAACATGATATCCATGAACTTAAATATAAAGAATTCAAAACTTCTAGCTATATAGATATAGATATATTGACTAACAAATGTTTTTTCAAGAATTGGGCCTAAGTGCCTTGCTGAATATGTATTGAATTAACTACATGTTTAAAGTTAAACATGTGTTCTGCTGAATCTGTGTTGGTGTTGTGGCAAATTGCCAGCACTGCTATGATGGGTCTCATGCTTTCTCTTCTTGGGGGAGAGGGGGTGTTCAGGGTGCCGTTTCTTGCCCCTGAACTGGGATAGTAACTGCTCCACTAGTGTCCTAGAGGAGGGGAGTGGAGAGGGAGGGACCCGGGCCTGCCCTCTACTCCGGGTCCCAGCCCAGGGGCCCTAGGGATAGCAGTAAACCACTTAAACAAGCCTTTCCTTCCCCTGGGCTACTTCCCTCTCCTGCCCTTCAGCTTGTGGGGGCTTCCTGACCTCCCTCTGCACAAGCCAGGTGTCCCTTTACCTAGGGTCTTGGTCTTCTTAGCCCACCGCAGCACTTCTCCAAACTTTCCTCTGTTTCCCTCCAAACTGTTTTCTGCACCAACAACAATCCACTCTGATCCAACTCCTCCAAACTGCTCTCTACTCCAACACCTTCCCTTGTCTGACTGAAGCAGGGGGGTTTTATCAGATGACTGGCTTCAGGTGCTCTAACTGGTGTCAGGTGCTTTAATTAATCTATAGCAAACTTTTTCGCTCTCCAGGGAATAAAGCTCCCTTCTAACCCCCTCCTGCTCCCTCTAGCCATGCTGTATCACAGTGTATTTTCTCACTGCCAATTCATTTTTCTGATCATATGGTCTTATATTTAAGGGGAAATTATGAATACAAAAATGAAAGTATTTCTAAATGTATCATTCATACACCTATGTAGTGAAAAATGCATATTTCATAGTCATCAATCATTTAGCCTTCCATTAAATAATGTATTATTTTGTTTGGTTGTTTTATAGTTATAAAGGCAGTAAATAAAATCAGCAGTTGTAGTTTCTTGTCTTTATTTATTATAAAACCATGCATTACTGCATTGAATATAATCCATCAGAAAGGTTTGTTATCTCTTCAGCTATCCAATGTGGTGCTAGTGATCAATGATGAATGAGTCCCCAAACTGCCTACTGTGTGTTCTATTCATGCACATTGGAATGCTTGTTCTAATGATACTTATCAAAAGACTAATATATATATTGCAGGTGGAGAAGCATTAAGACACTTTTCCAAGTAAGTACAGAGCAGTGGATGTGTTGAGCTGTTCCAAGAACGAACAGTGTGGTAAACTTTATGTCCTCTCCTTATATACTGTATGAATTGATTTAAATTAATAAGGGTAACCCCATTCCCTTTAGGCTCAACTCAAGTCTGTTTTTAACTTATTTCTTATACATTCTTCTGGAGGATTTTAGCTCTTCACAGTTCACTGCATCGCAACCCCTGTATGACAGTGGCATTCTTTGTGTCCAAAGACCACATAGCAGGTCTTGTACATGACCCAGCTCTGTGAGTGCATTTTAAAATCATATGTCTAGTATAGTATATTACACAGCAGATAAGTAGTGAAGAAGATATTTCTAAAGTACTGCTTCAGAGTGCTACAAACAGTTGACATATCTCACTTTGTTGTCAGATGGTTTAAAATGGGAAGGAAATTCATCTTTCTTTGTTAAAATAAACAAAATTTGGAGGACAAAAAGTGCAAAGACATACTACAGTAATATCAAATATTTCTTTATTTATTGAACTTGGCAGACGTGCTTCTCCGATTTATGACTCAAATCTATGCAACATAACAAAGTTAATCTCCTCAATCCATATTTTGGCACTTATATAAAAATAGCCTGGTTTTCAAAGATGCTGCACAGCTGCAGTTCCCAGGTACTTCATTTGAATTTGCAGTTGTTCAGTACTTCTAAAAATCAGGGAATTTAGAATTACATTCCTGTCACAGCATGACTGGCCCCTTTAAAAAGGCACAGGGTCCAGTGTATCTGTGATTCAACAGCTGCTGCCCAACATGGCTTAAGAGAAAGTACCTACGCCATATAAATTGGAGAGAGATTGAGACAACGAGTGATCAAGAAAGTAGTAGGTGAGAGCTGTCTGAGAAGGACAGAAAAAGGCAGATGACAGCTGTCTGAAGAGAAAAAGAGAGACTCCAGGAGCAACTGGAGCAACAGAGGAGAGCTGACACAGAGATCGCGTGGGAAGAACAAAAGCAGAAAAAAGGACTGGCCAGAGCTGGGGATCCCTTGCTGAATTACAGGACAGCTCATGCAGAGGCCCCTCGGTACAAGGGACAGAACCAACCTGATTAGGGGAAGCCTAACTCGAAATGAGAGGGTTGAAGCTGGTGGGTGGATCCTAGAGGCAACAGTAGGTCTCACAGGCCTGAGTGAGTGGAGCATCATAGAAAGCCCCCTTAATAGCACACCTGAGTGGAGGGCTGTGGGAAGCTGAACCCATGGCCAAGGAGTTTGGTCCTGGAAGGCCGTTCCCTGAGCAGGGGCAGGACTCACAAGTGATGAGGCCTATGGAGTGGAACACTGTGGGGATCCCTTTCACAGGAAACCTGACTCAGGAAACTGGAGAACTGTTCTGAGAGAGAAACGAATCTGGGAACTTTCAGGTAGGAGATTTGGAGAGTGGGCCCTGAAACAAAGGCCGAAAGAGTCTGTGAAGAGATTGGAGATACACTTTCAGAGAGTGAGCTGGAAATGATGTCTCAGGAAGGGTTATGCAAAACTGCTGTGATTCTGTTGTACTTTGGGGAAAAGGTTTTATCATGAAGTTTCTGTGGACTATTGTATATGCACAATAATGAATTAAACCTAGATGAGGGCTTTTGAATTGGACATTGAAAGAGACTGTGTTCCTTTTATAGCCATACCAAGGGAAAAGTGAGGCAGGTATACCTGTTTTAACATTACAGGGGTGTTTGAGGAAGAACTTCCCAGCTACAGAGCCCAGATATGGATTTTAGGAACTATTTTTGGCACCCATGCTTAAAAATGTTGGCCAACATTTTTAAACCTAAAATAAGTCTCCTAAATCTTAGGTACCAGAATAAAGGATCTAGTTTTCAGAAGTGGTGAACACCTAGCAGCTACCATTGTTGAAAATCAGGTCACTTATTTAGATTCTTAAAGACGCATTTAGAAGCGTAACGTCAGACTCCATTTTTTAAAAATCACATCTTTGAATTGTTGCATTCCCCCATTATCTAAACCTCATGTGTGTTCAGCTATTGGATCTTAAACCCGTAACTGATTCAAGATGAATCCTGCACCTCAGTCCAGTGTATTCATTAAAGAGAAAATTATTTATATTTATGTCAGTCGTGATCATTCAAGAACCTGTAATGCTGCCTGGCAAGGGGGTTACAGAATGTCCTGAGTCTGGTATGTACATTCTGGCTCATCGAAGAATGTCACATGAGGTGTTAAATAAAACCCAGGGTCACCCTGGTTATTAATATCCTTGTAAAATGTCAGTGCAGACACTATGTTAGGAAATATATATATATATTGAAGATATGTTTTAGAGTCTATATAAAGAATTGACAAACAGTTTTCCTGTCAGACCAGGGATGTTTATTCACCTGTTTCTCTGTCAAGATATAAATTAAGCATTGTAAGCTAACACAATGGATATCCATTTACGTATGAAATCAACAGGGAAGCTGCACACTGGAGAAATAAGCGACGGGTGGTTATCCTGACTCTAAGTACAGATAATGTACACAGTGGCTACATGACTGCAGGGGGTGGAGGTGCTGTAGAGGGCACAGGGGCAGAGGGATTCCACATTTGAAAGGGAAAGAAAAACTTATTTCCCTGTAAGGTACTTGCTTGCTTTCTTTTAAGGTAACTCAGAAATTTGGATTTTGTCTCAGTCCTGGGGAAGACAGATTTTTGGGCAAGTGCACATGATGAGGTCAAACATGTATGATAGGTGTAACTGATCACATGGATATCACTATCAAATTTTCCATATTGTAACTCATTTATTTAGGTATTTTTCATGAACCAAACCAGCTGACTCTCTTGCCCAACTCTAATACTGTGGCTCCAGCTATTTGTTACATCCCTCCATTTTGTATTTGGACTGCTTATTTCCTCTGTCTGGGTGTAATTAGTACCCAATTTCCTTAAATCACTCACTACTCTAATCTCTCCAGATCACTCTGCAATTGAACTGGAAAAAGTAATGAAAAATAGTCAAGAAAATTCTTGAATATTTGACTCAGGTGGCTAGGCCATGCTGCCACTCAACGCTGCCCATGCTACGATTACACTTTTATTTTAGCACTCTAGCTCTCATCAGGCTAGCACAAGTATGTCTACTCAAGCTAGGGATTATGCTCCAGCTCCAAGTGTTATCTAGCCATAAGGACAACTTTTGATGTGATCAACTATTGGACCAAACTTGCCCCAAATGAGTCTGAAATCAATGCACATATGCAACAATTACTGAAGCAGGACAAGGAATCCGTTTCAAATAAACATTATGACTTTATTCCCCTAAATATGTAGGAAATAAAATGCTTCTAATAAAGAGCCCACAAAATGATTACTCTGAGAATGGACTTGGTGTAGTTCTGCTCTAAAAAGGCTGATCACTATGTTATGTATTCAAGTCAGTCACGACAAAGGAATATTATGCATCAATAAAATAAGTGCAATTGTATTTGTAACTGTACTTTCATCACCATATATATATTTGCTGTGTTACAGTGTGGGACCATACATTGATTTAATCTCTTCTTTAAAAATAATCTACACCATACTCCAGGTTGTATAGGTTTTCTAGCTTCGGAGATACAATATTCTCATTGTGAGTTATCCAGGAAAAGATACCCCTGAAGTTGACATTTTGTCAAGGCAATCTGGTGCCACTGAATGAATGTTGGAGAAATGACAAGACACATTTCTAAATGTCCTAGAATAGAAGAGGACATCTATTGATAACTTTAAGTAATCTGCCCTTGATGTTAAATCAAAATGTCTGCTCAATACTCAGAACTCTCTGCAGATAAAGAGCTGAAATCTGAAACAGTGAATCCCAACCAGAGAGGTTAAAAAAAAAATAAAAGCATGACTGCAACAAATCTGTTGGACTCACTCTCAGAACTGAATACTGACTGATACAGCTACTTGAGTGAGTTGGGATTATGACTGTTGGAAACTTACTGTCATTTGAAACTAGAAAATACTGAAAGTTCATATTAAGCCTTCTCCTCAGAAGTAGGAGATTATCTTTCCAATCACCATCATTTTCTCTGCCCAGAAGAACACCCAGCATTCTCCAAATCTGTTTATGAGTATGACAGCCTTACTGTTCTGGAATACAGGATACCAGAAGGTAACAAAAACATATCCACCAGACTAATATAGTTTTATACCTTTTGTCTCCAAGAGCAATCACAATGTGGCTCAGCAACCCCAATAAAGTAGCAACAACTCCAATAAAACGTCTGGCCATGAGTGCAGGGGACAAGACTAGATGACCTCTTAAGGTCCCTTCCAGTTCTATGATTCTGTAATTCTATGTATGCCTGTGAAGCCATATACTACTAAATCTGCCTTAGAAAAGTTTTAGGTTTATATGCAATTTTATGACAATTGGATGTGGATATTTTTACATTGTAAAAACCTGAAATTATTATTTTTATCTATATTTCGTGTACCATTCTTCACAATCAATAAGACTGATTCTACTCTTCACAATGATTGCTATATTAGTAAACTGTATTGGAAAGATACTTGCATGTTATGAAAAAGAGAGATAACAGAATACGCTAAGCTCATCTGCAATATTCCTTATGCATGCGGGAAGAAGAAACTTCCCCTGTCTTAATCAGCCTTATGATCTGAGTCAGAATGAATAGATTCAAATAAAGATTTCTTTTAACATATTGTGTCCTTGTAGTGTGCTTAAACATGAAACAAAACCTTGCAGACTACAATTGGTAAATGTATTAGGATAGAGTCAAATGATTTTTGGTGAAGCATAAATAACAGTCAAGTACAAAATAATTTCTGGGGCTCTCCATTGACCCCAATACCCTATTATACTAATACTTCCAGGGTTGCATTTTCTAGTTTTTTTAAATGAGAGCTAAATATTTTATACCTTTATCTTATAATTTCTTAAACAATTTTCAAGTTATCTTAAAAGCTGATTTACCAAATGAAATTTTAACTTGAATTAAACTAGCTTGTGATTTTTTGTATCCAAATTAGGTTTTTGAAGAAATTCAGCTGACTTCCTTCATAGTTAAAAACGAGCTACTACACAACAAAATCTCTGGGCAGAAATGTGATTATGCAGATGAGTTTGTTAACGAAATTTACACATAAATGAGAACATTTTTTCCATCGTAGTTCCTATTACAAAGAAACACTGGGAAGTAAATTATCTGTAGAAGAGTACAAGATAAAAAATGTATTAAAAGCTGTAAGAGCTAAATTGAAATGTCAAACATAGTTACTTATAAAAAACAGGTGATAGGCTATTCTTAAGCTACCTATTAAAAACTGAAATCAAAGTGAACTAGGATGACTTCAGTTTTCTAGCAAACTTGCACCTCAAATTCTCATGGTTTACTAACTACTTTCAGAGTATAATCCATTTCAAACTATTTAATGATTTCTGAGATCTAATACATTATAATAATAAGATTCCGTATTATACATATAGCAGTAGAATTCTGCAATACCATTGAATAAAACCCTGAAAAACACTTTTCAATACACAATTTTCTACATCTTTTAAGCAAGATCATCTGTGGCTTGCAAGGACATCATAAGCAGAACAAAGACCATTTTGACCAATACAGCTCACTCTTTCAAACAATGTTTCTTTCAGGAAACCTCCGCACCCTCCTTTCTCCTGCTCTCCTCCATGCTTGCCATTTCTTGTTGTACACTTTTGGCATAGTAGCCACTCCTCCTGCCTAGATACTTCAGTCCAAAAACAATGGAATCTGAGAGCATAAAGCATATCACTTTGACTAAAGCATACTAACAGTCAGTCCTTTTCAAATTGATGGGAAGTAGTGACACTTGAGCAGGACATGGCTGGCTTGTTAGTTCCTGACAACAAACTGTGTTTGGTACGTGGTGCATTCATGGGCAATGTCAAGCTATTGTCCAGAGCCATGCTGCCTTTCCTTAGTCCAGATTCTGGTTTCTGCGGCTGGGCAACTGTATTGGGAAATCTAACCAAGCAGAAAAGGCCTCCCTGTTCTGTGATTTCTCACATTTAATTACTTGATTTTCCTTTCCTGCAGTCAGAGAGAAAATGGAATTACATCACGCACCATGTAGCTTTGGAAAAGCATTGATTGTTTCTAATAGAGCCACTGGTGACAGGTACAATAGATGTGTTCCTTGTTTCACATCGGATATTAGATCCTCCAAACAACTCTGAGTGTTCTTGGTCTGAAGATCTTCAATAGGAAACAAAAGGGACCAGATTTCTGCTGTGTCATCCCCAGCACCTCACAAAGAGAAAATCTTTATTTAGCCTCACTTGACTCTTCCTTGCACTTTTCAAGTAGCTCCTGAGATTCTACAAAATGCTCTGAACTTACTGGCTTAGTAAATAAATACAGGGAAGGATTCTGTTTGGTTGGTTGGTTGATTTAAACTTGTGGGTTTTTTTGTCCTGTCCCTCCAAACTGGTTTAAATAAATATCCCTTTGGTAAGTAGAAATGACTAGGTTGCAGTCTCCCTTCACATGGGAACTTACAATCACTAAATGGCATTTTATAGGACTGTTTTATATGTTAATGGCAACTCATTCTATCATTTGTCCCTTTCAGTCACAGAAAAAAATGCCATTATGTAAGAAATCTTTTAAACATGTTTGTGCACGATTACTATTATTATGTAATACTGCTAGTACAGGAATTCTCCAAGGCCTCAATCAGTTGTGCAAAGTGGTGTTTGGGGTGGAGGCTGACAGCTCGCGACCCCCCCATGTAATAGCCTCTCGACCCCCTGAGGGGTCTCAATCCCCAGTTTGAGAACCCCGATCTAGGACATCAGCCCTGTACTAAGAATCTTGCAGGCAGACGCCTTTGCCCAGGCAGAGACTCACTCTCACTGAGCTCATATTAAATTCTGCCAGAATAAAAGCTAGCTGCTTATTCTTTAAATTAGTAGTTTCAAGATTTGATACAGACTATTTGTCTCAGTTTTTGAACAGTAATAAAATAAATAATAGATGTGTTTTACCAATAAATTATTAACCAAAAATTAGTGATAAACTAATCCACTTGATGGCAGAAAGGTTGACTATCTTGGCAAAATCCATTTCCATATATTATCAGACAATGCATTTATTATTTAGAATACCAGTATTAGAGCATTCCCTCCCTACTTTTTCTATTAGTACCAATGCCTCAGTTTTTCTAAGTTACAGTAGGTAAAATTGTTCCTTCATATTGTATGTAAACAGGATGCTAGTGTGGTAAGTGAAGTCATGAGCAGAAACCAGAGACTATCCAGGATCAATGGTGTGGGTTGGAGGAGCAAGCCTCGTAGGCAGCACTCATCAAAAGGGCATTTTAAACGTTTAGTGATGCAGGATAGTCGTCATTGGCTGTTGACACCCTTGAAATGACAAGAAAACATATTTTACTTTGCTTCCTGATGTTCATAACTAGTGGATCACATGTATGCATTCATCAGAGAATTTCAAAATTATTATTACATAAATAAAGCCAGAACAAACACTAAGCTATCAAGGTTATTCATTCTAATTAAAAATGAACTACAACAACTGACAGAATTCAAGGACTGATACTGCAATCCTGCACTGCCTATGCAGAGACCCTTTGAATTCAGTAATAATGAGATTCTACATATAGGCACAGGTCCAGGTTGAAATTTGTGGGTTTTCAGTGTTATTGTAGAGCAGAAAGGAAAACAGGGTCAAGTCTTACGTGTACTTTAAAGTGGTATAAATAAGTTAGTGGTGTGAGAAATGTGGGAGATGAGGTGTTTAAATAGACTAGCTGAGAATTTTCATCTTTCAAACAGGTTCTATTGTTTGTTTGTTTCAGTTCTAGCTTTATATTGTCTTACAACAAAGAAATAGACTTGACTGGCTCCTATCTTAACTACTTAAATAATAACTTCTGTGCTTGCTAGAAAGTACCAATCTGGGTAAGTAATTTTGTTATGATGAGAGATACAGGACTGATGCACACATTTTTAGTGCTGCACATCTAAATTGACCTGTCTACTGTACTACAGCACAATACTTTGTTTTCAACACCATTCATTCAAAAATATCATAAGACACAAAACTAATTACAAATTATTTTTTCAAATGTATAAATATGTTGGGTGCAATATCATATGTCATTGTTAATGGCATAAAGTCAGATTCATTTTAGCAACATACATACATCAGATTATGACCCCAAAAAAAGAAAAGAATAAATTTAGGAAAACTCACATCAATTCTTTTTCTTTCTTTCTTTCTTTCTTTCTTTCTTTCTTTCTTTCTTTCTTTCTTTCTTTCTTTCTTTCTTTCTTTCTTTCTCTGTGGTGGGTTTTTCAGATATTTAAGAACAGCATTTTAATGAATCCTGGACATATTTGCTCTTTTTTCCCATGACACGTGACATCTGGGACATCTGAGTGAGGCTAAGATGAATTTTAGATATACTTTATGAACCATACTTTTCCCCAATTCCATTTCACTTCTTCTTCCTTGGGGTATTTTGAGTCTGCTGACTTCCAAGGGCTTATCTTCGCTGCAGATTCAACTTGGGATCTGACTTGGGTGTTGCCCCTAACTCTCCTCCTGATCATAAACAAAATGGTCTCACCCAAGAGTGGTGCTGCTTCTCAGTTGGGGTAGCTGGCCTGTCCTGGGGTGTCAGCTAAATCACAAGAGCTGTTTTTCCTTGGCCTGGCAACCCATCCACATTACAATAATGAGACAAGCTGAATCACTCAAGTGCTAAGAGTCTTCCAATGCCACCCCACAATTCCTCCCATGTGTCCAGAAGGATAGACTAATTATCCCACTGTTCACGTGGAAAGAATCATAGAGCAGCTCAGATTACTGCAGTGATAAGACATATGGGATATGCCCCTCGGAACTCCCAGTGACACACGTAGTAGAGTGCAGCACCAGTGAGGACAGGCAAGTATGGCTTTGCAGTGTAGCTGCTCACGCACAAGTTCATCACTAACCATATACCCAGGCCCAGTCACCAATTAATGTGAATATAAATCCCATGTGAGATGAGAATCACTACCATGACTAAATATATTAGGGAATTGTACTGTTTGCAGACATGATTGAAACATGATTGAGTTGGGCAATTTGGACAGGGATAAACAGTGCTAATTTATGTTACCAAACCCTATTGAAGCCCTGCTCTGTCCAAAGCTGTGGCATGAACAAAGGACAGGGTTAGAACATAGTTTAGTCCTGTAAACCCAAACTGTTTTAACAGTGTTATAAGATAACTGCATACCACCACCGTCCCTCCTTAGCTTCCCCCTACCCCCAAGCCTCAAAAGTGGGAATGGTTTGTCTGGGCTGGCAGGGGAAATAAAACCCTTGGCCCTTCTAAGGACTGCCCCATCTCCTTTTTCCCTCCTCTCCTCATGGGCACTCAGCCTCTTTGTGGTCTTGAGTTAGGAAGGAAGGGGGCTCTGTGGCACATTAATTGGACAGTACATCATAAATCTATTGGCTCCTGCATACCCAGTGGCAGAGTTTATAACCCCTTCCCAGGGTCTGAGGAGCCATTCTTCACCTGGAAGAAAAGTTTGTCCCACCCCGTCTTAGGATAAGAGAGGGGCCAAGTTTTGGGGCCTTGCTGTGGGTATCATGTTAGTCACCTTTTCAGGGCTGGGAAGGAATTATTCCCACACTGCTAGACTGATTTGGGTACTCTGGGATTGTTTCACTTTCCTGCAGCAGTCCATGAACCTATGCATAGGGCAGATTGTAAAATTAATGTTGTCACAATTTGGGAGGTGCCCAGTGCAGGTAATCTTTCAAAAGTTGGGCCACGTCTCTGATAACCCAGAATTATAAGCAGATCAGAAGAGGGATCTCCTAAAGAAGGTGAGGAATGTGATTGAGGCTTCTAATGCCTGGTGTAGAGAGGAGACAACCCCCTCTTCCCTATCCTCTTCACCCTCATTAGAAGGGAGGGCAGTTGGATCCCGACAACAGTGCTGAAACCAGGTTGGGGGTAAGATCTGGGGGACAACTTTTCACTAGGAGGTACACCTTACAGTAGGAAGGGTTACCTGCACTGGATGAGTTATTGATGGATAGTTAAACCACATGCCTGGTGTCTTGTATTTCTTCCTGTAGGGCCCCTGGCAACATGTTGAAACCAAGTCCAGAGATCCTCTGGCGAACATCGTGTGGAATCAACTCAGAGTCAATGTGTGATGAACAAAAACTTTTTTGACCTTAAGCTTCCTACACAGTTGCACCCTGAGTTACCTTTCCAGGCATCATACCAAACCATAAACATAAGGCCAAATTCATCCATGATGTAACCCCACTGGCTTCAATTTAATCTGAATTTGTTTTTGTTGAATGTGGATCATTCTGTCATGTGTGGACAAATCATCAAAACTTCCTAGAAAGCATACTATAGAGTTCAGTTCTGAGCTGTGTTGAGTTAACCAGAAATCTGACAGCATCACATGACTTACTGCAATATAAACATATTTTGCAACTAAACAGCACCTTTCATTTGAGGATCTCAATGTATGTTACAGACACACACATCAAAACAACCCTGGGAGATAGTTAAGTATTATTGTGCTCATTTTAACACATGGTACACTGTGTTATATAGCCAGGTTGAGTAAATTGTACAAGGTCATATTGACTCAATGGTAGAGCTGGAGAGTGAACTCATGAATTCCAGTAATCTGTTAGACAACTCTGCAATCAAAGTGGAAGCTCACCTACATTTTTGGCCTTTAAACTACAAGAAATGAAAGGAATATTATTTAATTTGTTAAATACTTATTTCCATGACACACTGAAATGTGTGAGCTCAGTACAACTGAAGATATAAAGCTGGTTTTGACTTATATCAAGTGGGTACCATGGAAAGGCAACTTCAAAAACCAGGGATTGTTTAAAGTGGTTTAAATCTAACCCTTAAGCCAACTTTGTTACTAAAATGATGCCGAGGTTTAAAATAAAAAAGCACATACTTAGACACTTGGAATTTCCTGTTCAAAGGGATTGTTCATCTTTAATCTTAACTCTTTATCTCCAGAATCGTCAATGGGGTGAAAGGACAGAGGCTATACCAGAGCCCTACGCTCTATCAACAGATACATGGGAATTAGAAAATAACCCTCTGCTCATTTGCCAATTGCCTTTGCAAGTCACCTAATTAAGTGATTAAGTCATTAAAGGGATATGTGCATCTGAAAAGACCCTAGTCAGCCTCTGAAATCAGAGGAGATAAAGACAAGAGTCTTATTTCTTTTTTCTCTTACATTGAAAAGGTAATTAATCCATTTAACTCTGCCTAGCAGTGCATTTCTATAGTAGAAAGGAGAGACTGAAGCAGGATAGCTTTTCAGAAACACTCTTGAAAACACACCAGAATGACAAATGCCTATTTCTTTTTCATACCACATGAGGAGAGTAGTCTGAGCCCTCAGTGCTCAAAATTATTTAGACAAGAGATCATCATCAGCATATATAATACTGACTTTGGAATGTTACTACCAGCTAATCTGACTTTTTTTGTAATTCAATACAGATTTACATGGCCCCTTTCTACTGTAACCTTGTGGCTATTAAATAAAATTATGAGGACAATATTGTCCAGCAGCACCCTCATCTGCCTGAAAGAGCCTCTGAACTCACATCATCTCGAGGAAGTGTTACATACAGTACAAGGAACTACTTTAAAGCAGCAAAATAATGTACAGTGATTTTCTGGCCTTTACTGTAAATACTGGAAGTGATGTGGTTGAAATGACAGACACAAACATAGGAGTTGCCCTTACAATTAACAAAAGATATGTATATCAACCAGATTTGTAAATCAACATGTTCTCTCATGTTCCATGATACTTAGATTTCCATAGAAATAACTATGACCTCATTATTGGGGGGGGGTTAAGCTTATACATTTGGAGTTTAATGTAATGATCATAAAAATGAAGAAATAAATGGCTTGTCTAGAGCTCAAACAAGCAAATGCTGTACATGCTATCCTCAAAAATAATATGTAATACTGCTTAGTATTTGGTTAAAGGGCCTCTTTAGAACAGACACAACCAACCTTTCTTTTCTGTGATATAAGAAAGGATTTGAACTGAAGGCTTTATATATGGAAAACTAGTGCACTCATTTACTACCCTCTCCTCTAGCATTAAACTCAATGAATTGGGTGGGAACAGATTGAGTGCCCAGGCCAGCTAAGAAAGACATTCCACCTGTTCCTTTACTGCTACTAATAGAGAAGAACGCATTTCACAATGATTGCAGAATTCCCAATAATGCAACATAGGAACTGGAAATATCAAACAGGGAGAGTCTATTATTATTAATCATTATGAATTATGCTTATTCTAAATCTTGAAGTCTTTACTGAGGGCCAAAATCTGCTTTTAGTGACACTGGGGTAAATAAAGAGCAAACTCACTTCATTGGTTTTGGATTTACACTGGTGCAGCTGAACTCAGAATCTGACAGGATATTAATGGGAATTTTGAGTGAGAAAGAATTTCAGAATTTGGCCTATTATTAGTTATAATATACTGATACTGTTTGTTTATTCAGAGCTGTACATAGAGAAAGACAAAAACACAAATTTAAGGAGCTTACATTCTAAAAAAACAGGCGGTATAGTACAGATACTAAAATGTTGGTTTTGTCTTAAACACTGTGCAGAGTTTGTGTGTGTGTGTGCGAGTGTGTTTGTGTGTGAATACACACACAAATATTTTACATTTTGTGAAGAGTTGTGTATGTATCTATACATATACAGAGAGAGAGAGAGAGAGAGAGATTAAAGCAGATCATCACATGTTTTTTACTCCCCATGAAAAGTTTCAACATTTTGGTGTTTGTCATTTTTTAGGTTAAAGAGTCTAAATTTTCCATGGAAAGACACATGTTTGCAAAAGCTTTTTTAGTCAAATCCCTAATTTTCCATCAAAAAGGTAGCGATATACAGAGATAAAATAGAATTCTGCATAGCTTTTAAGATTGGACCATCATCATATGCATATCTATCTATCTATCTATGTTTTTCTCTCTCTAGCAATTTAACAAATAATAATAACAATAATAAATAGCAATAGTACTATAATACATTGACATTTTCTTAGCACGGAGTGTCTAAAGGGCAACAAATGAAACTCCCACTAAGACATTGAAATATAAAGCTGTAAGGCTCATTTCTCCTTTTATTTTGTGGAAATAATTGTGACATTCTGAAAAAGTGCAAAGTGAATCAAGAGTCATTAACTGACTCAGTATTCTTTACTTTATAATCATTAGTTATGCACTGACTTTAATCCCTAAGGGGGTAGTTTACTTCAGCTTTTATTCTCTGCAGAACCTCCATGTAATATGATATGGGGAAACAACTACTTCTCTCCTTATATGGTCAGACAGCAAATTTCACTGAATATTTTACTGAACTACATTGACCAATGCACAGTATTTTAAAAATAGTTTTAATTACAGACAATTACTGAAGATGTATGGTCAAATGACAGGGAAATGTTTCTTTTCAACAATCTCTGGCTAGTTCATTTTTCAGTTTCCTAGAAAGCATACGCTTGAAAAAAATAGATATTCAATGAATGGCTCAAAAAGGATTATGCATTATTTCAATAGCATATGAATTTTAACAGGTAAACAACAATTGTTTTGCAGAGCCATTAAAATATGATAAATCAGAAAATTCAACATTAGAACCAGCTTCCAAATTACCTAAACAATCCTTTTGATTTTTAATCTGAGCTATCAGAAATGATTTTCCATCATCACAGAAGAAATGAAAGGTGTTGTCTCAGATCCTTGTATACCCTAGCTTTGCAAGGAAGGGGAGTAAAGCTGATAAACCTAAGGCTACAAACTCAGCCTTAAGCAAAAATAATTTATTGTGTCTAGCTTGAGTGGCCCTTGACATGTAAATTTTTTTCTTATACCAAATATTTCCTTCCCCCACATCACAATTTGCATTACATATTCCTGACTGAAGGCAGTGGCCACAGTACCAGAAAAAGAAGTAAATTTGTAAAGGAAGTTTAGGTATTAACCTCTCAATGGTTAAAATCTTTCAGAGTTTAACGGTAAAGTAACAATAAACTAACTTCTCCTCTTCCGTTATTGTTCAGTATATACCAGTTTGAGGCCTATCTGCAATTTTCCAAGATTTCAAGCTCTATGTCTACTGAATAATTATCTCTGATTAAGGTGCAAGGTAAAGTTTTGGTGTCTTGCTCTTCAAACCCAAAGATGAAACTTTTTCTTCCTATTTGTAATTAACTTTTTTCAGTCTTGTCTATTTGTTCACAGATTTTAGAAAAGAGGCTAAATTTACACTTATTTTTTGCTGTGAAGTGAATTATTCACTCATCTCTAAAAATGATGTAAAATATGGACTAGATTAAAAAAAGGAAAGAGAGATTGAAGCAAGCATTCTTGCAAACTAGTTACAAGAAAAGGAGAAGATACAGAGATGTTAATCACAGGCTGAGAATTATGGTGGCATTTGAAGAAAAAAAGTGATAGAGGCTCTGATATATATGTAAGAATAGTTAGGGATGGAAATGGTATATGCCAAAGGAGCTCATTTACCAGTGAGGACTTTACCAAGGACCTAACATGACTTTGGGGAGTAGATATCAGTGATTTGCTGTCAAAGAGGGAGAATGTACGTAGTTGGGTCCCAGAGGGGTCTGCTACTATTCAATATTTTTGTTAATGACTTGGACAATAGAGTTCAGAGTACACATTAAATATGTGGACAGAACCAAAGTGAGGGTTGCAAGCACTTTGGAAGACAGGATTTGAGTTTAAAATGACTTTGATAAATTGGAAATTGGTCTGAAATCAACAAAATGAAATTCTATAATGACAAGAGAAAAGTACTAAACTCTGGAAGGAAAAATCAAATACAATTACAAACTGGGAAATAACTGGTTAGACAGTAGTAATGTGAAAAAGGATCTGGGGATTCCAATGGATCACCAACTGAATATGAGCCACTATAATGCAGTTTCAAAAAAAGGCTAAAATCATTCTGGTGTGTATTAACAAGTTGTCATATGTAAAACATGGGAGATAATTGTCCCACTCTGCTCAGCACCACTGAGATACTCAGATGGAGTACTGTGTCCAATTTTGGGTGCCATACTTTAAGAAAGTTGTGGACAAATTAGAGAGAGTGAAGTCAAAAGCAACAAAATTATAAAAGGTTTAGAAAACCTGTGGGGAAGGGTTAAAAACATTGGGCTTGTTTAGTCTTGAGAAAAGAAGATTGGAGGGTGGAAGACCTGATAACAGTTTTCAAATTTGTTAAGAGATGTTATCAAGAGGACAGTGATCAATTGTTCTCCATGTCCACTGAAAGTATGACAAGAAGTATTCAGCTTAATCTGCAGCAAGGCAGATGTAGCTTAGATGTGAGGAAAAATTTTCTAAGTATAAGGATAGTTAACTATCAGAATATCTTACCGAGGAAGGTTGTGGAATCCTCATCATTGGGGGATTTTAAGACCAGGTTAGATAAACACCTGTCAGGGATGGTTTAGGTATATTTGGTCCTCACACAATGCAGATAGATACATTAGATGATCTCTTGAGGTCCCTTTCAGCCCCACCTTTCTATCATTCTATAATGTATAGAAAAGTAAAGAATCTTCTAGGATTTGTGGAGAGAGATTTGTGGAGAGACAGGAATATGTGCTGGGGTAGGAGAAGGTTTTAGGAGGCTGACAGTATGTTGGGGTCCAGTGGGAATGCTGCCTAAGGTTTGAGGTAGTTAATTGTCTTCTGAGGTAGTTTGCATCCCCCCCTAATTCTTTTGCCATCACACACACACACACCAAAAAAAGCTCCAGTTTTAGAAGAGTAGGTTTATCATACATCAGAATTAAAGTTCATCAGAGCTAAGTGGAGAAGCCCAACAGCACTTGCTGGTGCGAAGGACCAAATACTTCATTCAGTCCCACATGCAGTTCCCATTGTGGAAAGTGGGAATTGCCTACAGGACATGACAACAATGTGTGGCCCATTCCTCACTTTAACATAAATACTCAGTTTCTAATATAATCTCGGCACATTACTAACCTGACCTGAATTGATGTTGCTGACGGAAGGTCATATGCAAAAACACAAGGCCTGAGAAATTGTTCTTAGGTATTAATTCTCTATGAAACACGGTATCAAAGCCCTCTTTTCAAGATACTGCTTACTTCTCTGTAATGTTTCAAGATATACTATTTATAGGTAAAGGAAAATGAGTCTTATTGTCTCTAGCTTGGGATTCATCTTTGCTGACCTCTAAAATTTAAAATAGTTTTGTTTCTATGACAGACTGAAAACATGAAGGAGAATGATGAGATAGTTTTGTTCTCCAAAAGGTTCATCTTTAAAAAATTCTCTATCAGAACTTGGCATACTCCCTACCTTGTCTTCTCTCCTGGATTCAGCAAGGGGTTTCCAGTATGACAACTGATCTACTAGGCTTTCCACTGAACAAGCCACAGTATTATATTGGATAAGCCTCAACAAAGATAGCTGTGAGGAGCCTGCCATCCATGAGCTGCATGCAGATGAAAGTGAATAATGCAATATGCAGCATACAGCAATATTCTGCCAGTACTGATTCCATCTACACAACAAATACTCATCATGTGCACATAGATGGCAACTGAATCAATTATAATCTTTCAAGAAGCATAAAACAAAGACTCTCGTTTTCAAAGCAAATGTCACTAAAACAGTTAAAAGAGACAAAAGCCAGATAAAAAATATGAATAGGAAAGACCTGTTGATTATTTTTCTAGTTGTGAAATGCCCTTTGGTTTTCCCCCCCTTTTGAGGGGTCACAGAAAAAGTCTAAAAGACAAAATACATTTTAGCAATTAATCTTTAAAAGGAGCAACTTTTAGCAAGAAAAGAAAAGTGATGCTAATATTTTAACACACAGGGGTCCAAACTAGCAATGTCACTCACTCTCAGAAAGTGAAATTTATTTGAAACATGCCACTCCCAAACTTTCCTGCCCTAAAGAATAAGAAGTTTTCTAGTGAAGCAGGAACAAGTGAGTGCTTAGTAAATTTAAACATAGAAACCTCAGCTGACTTTAATCTCCAGGAAAAAAATGCAAATTCCATTGTACTTTCTCCTTATTTCTTGGAGAAAGACACGTGTCATGTGACTACAGTGTTGACACAGGTTTTACAATTTAAATATTTCTAAGATCTGAAAATGTAGAACACATAAAAAAATTATTTACACTGCACTTCCAGAGGAAGAAAACAGAAATAAGATTTACTAGCTACCACACAAAACCTTGCAAACTTAAACTGCAAGATTTCAGATTTGTACCTCACTCATTTTCTCGTCCAGTAGATTCTGGCTGTGTTGCAAAGTAGTGTGTATGTTTTATCTCAGAGGATCTAGCTTCATCTCTATAAATAGGATCAAAGAATGAAATGGGTGTAGCAAAAGGGCAAGTCTACAGGTGGACTCCCGTCCAGCCCTCAATCAATTTCTGCTCCCAAAGCCAGGATCTGGCCTCAGTTTTTAGATAGCAGACAGCACCCTTTTGGTATAATGCTCCTCAAGAAAGCACTAGGAGTGTATCCACTTTTGGTGTGGGAGGGCCTTGTTCTCTGTAGCTTTCTTTGCCAGTCAGAGCAGGGTTTGTCTTGGTTTCCTGTCTCAAACTATTTTGTAGTATTGCTTACATGCTGTTAAACTGTTGCCACATTTTATTCCAGATGTGGCTGTATTTAAGTAGGCAAATTGATACCTGAATATACTGTATGTAGCTAGTAAAACAGTTTGTAATGTGCTTTGGAATCCTAAACTGGATGAAAAATTATATTTAAATGTAAATATTTTTATCCATCATCATGATCACTATGCTTTATCATTACCATTAATGAGATAGGAAAGAAAACTGAAGGCCCATGTTCACAGTTTAAGATAAGGCTGAACAAAGTCAGTTTTGCCTTCCGCAGTCTATGTTATCCAAGAAAAAAATTGCACTGCAAGAAGAACAGTAACTCTTTCATTTAGCAAAGTTAAAACTATTTTCTTTCCAGCCCCTCCCTTCCTCAGGACTGGAATTTCAAGATGCTCAGATATTTCCAAACAAAAGTATTCTATTGTGATTGTGATTTAATAAGACATATTTGTTGGCTCTTGCTTCAGTTATGGAGAAATTCTGGCATTCATCCAGCCAGATATGGATCCAGGTTTTAAAGTCTAAGAAATAAGACTTGAGGAAGACTAATCAACAGCCACAGATGTTGAAAAATAAGTTTCCTCATGCTGTTTTACTCGTCACTGATGCCTAATACTTGCCTATGGCTTAACAAAAACAAAGGAAATCTGTAAGGGAAAATCAATTCATGAGGTAGGAGATGGAGGGAGAAGAGTGGATCTAGTTGTTATACACATGCATAAAGAACAATCCCACAGTGTCCATTTTGTTTCTAATTTTCCATTTACCTTGAAAGGTATATTGGGAAATATTCCCAGATGGAATTTTAAATCTTCAACAGCACTCCGGAAGAAACCTAAGATGAAGTTTTTGGTTTGTTTTAGAAATGAGTTACCTGAGTTTACTTATTTTTCATTGTTAGATGAGCAACTGCATTATAAACAGACTGAAACTGAGCCAGAAGACAGCTCAGCAATACATCGGTCGAGTTGACAAGAATAGGGTACTTATGTTCTTTTTAGCTTTATCTGGGGAGGAAAAAGCATCATATCTCAACATGAATCAGAGTTGAAGGAATAGTTCTGTATCTACAGAAGCAGGATTTCTTCAATCTGTTAACTCATAATAAGCAGAAATCATGTCAGGTGTAAGGAGTTTTGATTTGCCCCTCAACATAATGGCATCCATTAGTACAATCTGTCTTTAGTATTTTTATATCCAATCTTTCATACACCCTTTGCCATTCTCAAAAGTCTTGCTTACAGGAATAGCACTTCTAAGAATTATGTTGTAGCCCTGAAAGAGGGAGCATTTCCACGTGCTGGGACTGTATTATAATTTCTAGAAGTATCATCTTCCATTTCCCCAGTATATACCACACAGTAACATTGACGTCTGTTATCTGGCACTGGTACCAGATAATTAGTTCCAGCTCATTTCTTCTGGGATTCTCTGTGTCTTTACCTAACTTACATATGTCTGATTGGTTCCAGAGTAGAGATGCCCCTAACTAGACAATTTTCAGTCTTTTGCATAACTCGCTAAAATCATGTGACGTGATAAAAGTTTCCCAAATTATTCACAGCCGTTAAAAACATGGAGAGTATGTGGCAAATAGATTTAGATGGCAATATTGGCTATAGCCCTCTGTGCTGCTTTTGTGCAGTTAATTCTCATTATTAACTGTCATGTATAGCATGAGACAGTATCATTAGCTAGACACATAGGGCTAAATTCTATTCAGAGCTACATAACACAACCTCATTTGCTTCAATGAGGGTTGCTCCAATGTTAACCAAGACTCTTTGAGTCTTATTATTCCTACCAACACACTACAGCTTTTAGGCATTTTAATGCCTAAAGTATTTCCTCTTACTCCTTTTAATTTATATGCCTGGCTTCATTACATGCTGCAGTGAATGACTATATTCTGCCTCTTTTAGAGCCATGTTTGCACATTAAGGTGCATCAAAGTTTATGGTATTTAGGAGGTATTTGTGTCTTGTTCAAAATGCTGAACGTCCCACAGAACCCCACATCCTTTTGAATATTGACCCTTCTATGTAGAAATAATATCATGTACATGAATCTCACTATTGGCCCTCAAGTAAAGATTGAGGATGATACCAACAATAATGACAAAGACCCTCAGGGTCACTATTTAAAAAATAAAATTCAAGTCCACAGAGCATTCTTTCAGGATCCTAGAATCATATACTTTTTCCCACCTTACATCTTTGTACAGGACAGTTAGTCAATGACATATAAACCATTAAAATGAGGAATAATCAAACAGTCAAGGTATGGATGGCATCTCCCACTACTAGTGTGGTCTATTAGTGCATGGCTCCAGGATTTCCTAAGTTCCTTCCATTTTCCTCAAATCTGCCTCAAATTTACTTCCATGAATTTCGAGTCAACTTTATAGCATATGGTGTTTCTTAAAATTGTGCACATCTACTGTGATGTAAGGAAACTCACTTTTAATTAAGATAGACACAGTAGCTAAATAGTACCACAATAATATTTGCTGAAACCTTCCTTAAATCAACACCATGCACTGCAGTTAGAACTATATGTATGCACAACAATTTTAGGCTTTCTGACATCTTCACAAACCAGTGGTAGATACCCATTTTAAACTTTGAGAATGATTTCTTGGCAGGCCAGAATGACAGTAAGCTGTTTCTAGCTGCAATAATACGTAGTGTTTGAAAGGGAGAAAATTAAGACTTGCTTTAATGAGGCCTACAGCAGCAGCAAACTGAAGTTATAAACACATTTACACTTACTTTGAAATTTTCAGTGAATTTTTTCCTTACTTTATATACCTTGTTATTCACATTTTGCTGCTTACCTTTATAACTTCAACATCTGTTTGTGTACCATCTTTTGTAAAGTATCTGGGAGAGACTCCAGGGCTCTTGTACTGGTGGTGGTAGTGTTGTTGGGGTTTTTTTGGTTTTTTTTTCTTGTTTATTTTGGGGGGGGGGCATTGTTTTGTTTTATCTTACCCTAAGTCTCCTTTGAATTTTTCCTTCAAGAAAGAAACTGTTTTCATTAAATACAACCATTTGGTTGAGTGTAAAAGTGTTAATTGGGGCATTTATTTACTCTGCCGAATTAAATTCCTCAGTGATTCTACACAGGGCCTCAGCAAATCCAGTATTTTTTCTTCTGAAAGCCTGTGCAGGTGGCGTCAGTACTGGATATTCTGTTTACAAATCATTAATGAAGTGATTGTGGCTTTTTTCATTTGCTCACACTTTTGAACTGCTCAGAGCGACACATTCCTAAATAGGGAACACAAGAGTAGCGAGAAGCACACAATAGCCTTATTATGGGGGCCACACAAACACTAGTAGTGCTGAGGGTTTATATTAACCCAATCAATTAAAGATATACAGAAAGAGTTCAGCTAGTGGGGGACTGGGAAAAAACGGTACACAGCAATGAGTTGCTAGGCATGCTAATCTGGACTCTGAAATTTTCCCTTAGTGTTATATCTGAGCTTTCTTCCTGCATAATAAAAGGGTCCTTTGAAAGCTGAGGGTCCTTAGCAGTGCAACCACTGGAAGTCACTGCATTCTCTGAATGAAATAAATGGCTTGCTTTAATTCCTATAAGGCTTGTGTAAATTTCCCTCAGTACAGAACCATTAGAATTCTGAGGGAAAAACGCATATATTAGACTATACTGTATCTCTATTGTGCTCTAAACATCAACTCTCATGCTACTGATATGGAGTTTAAAAGCTTAAATAAAGTGTAGAGCTCCTGCTGGGCAAACAAGCTGCATTGGCCCAATGAAGTAACCTTTTTGTTAAGAATTCTCATTTGAATAAACAGCATGGCATAACTGGTGAATGCAGATGGCTTAAGTGTTCAGTTTCTTCTGTAAAAAAAAAGAGTTTTAGTCATTTTATTCTTTTATGAACTGGATCATATTTTACAAAGAATAAATCCCCCATCTTCTCAAAGATTGTTTGACTACAATAAAACAGCCATTACTATTAATTAGCTTATGTACTGGGTCTCAAGCAAGATGAGACAGATACATTTACTTCATTCTTTAACTCCCCTTTATATGCTCATCTTCACACACAGAGAGAGAGAGAAAGAGGGAGAGAGAGAGAAATGGCTCTTAGAGCTATGTAAGAAATCTCCTAGGGATAAATGAAAGGTCTGTGTTTGGATTTTATACTATTTTTATGTTCTATATTCAGCTGTGATACTTCTTGAATTGAGCACAATATCATGAGTTTAACAAGTGGCTATAGAAGATTTAGTACTCTCCATAAACAGTCTGTCTTAAAAGCCTTATTTCAACTTTTATTGCATTTCCTGTCATTTGTTGGGTAGATATTTTTCTTCCTGTCAGTTTGCATTCTTAGTTTTCGCCAGTGAGCAGATGGTGGGAGACCCCACTGATCATGGAAAGAGCTAGAGTTCTGTATTAGATAGATTATCACTGCCATAAGATATAAAGATTAATTTGGGCTGGATACTTTTTAATAATATGCATTGTGTAAATGAAATTGCATGCTGATTGTGCTCAGCTGTACAGTAGATGTATATTCTCTGTGTCTCTGTCATGAGTTACTAATTGTTGTGTCAAACAGCACGTAACCTGTTCCGAAGGACTTTTTTTTATGTTGTATGAACTGGATTATTTTAATTGTTACATTTCTCTATCTATTCTTCTCAAAGATATATTCTCTGCTTTGACATATTCTACATGCACTAAAACTGTTGTGTTTTAGCTCTAGAAAAGTGTGACTAATGGGTAGGTATGAAAGACCTCAGGGCCAAAATAACACATGAGGAGAAATCTGTATCTGAGAGAGTCTGCTGAACGTGGGCAATGTCTCAATGTGTACTAAATTCTAGGGACCTGTTTGAAGTATATTGAAGTCAGATGGTGAGTTACTCCAGATTTACACTTTTTAGGGAGAGCAGAATTTGTCCCCACACTTTTTGTAAAAGCACATCTGCAGAACAAATGTATATTAGAAGTTTCAGTCTGAGTATTGTAAGATACAAATCCTTAGTATTTTGGTATTCTAGCACATTGTTGAAACCCTCCTAGATCCCATCCTTCCTGATCCCTTTGGACAGCTTTCCATCCTTTATCCACTACAGAATCCTTGGTGAATCACATCCACAACCCTAACCCACCGATAAACCTGGTACTGCCCACTGCAGAAACTCCATCATATCTTAGGCCCTACACTGCCTCCTCCCACTCTTTATTCAACTAGATTAACACTTTCAGTGGTTTCAGTGCTAGATCACATGCACGATTCTTTCCTCCCATTACATTCTCTCCTCAGAATGTTTATTCCTTTCAGTTACACACCAGAGCACATGAACCAATGAACCAACCCCTCTCTTCTCATTCTATAGCAGCCTCGGGGGGCGGGGGGGAGGGGACGACAAAAAGGTTGGCTCTTCCCCCACACAAAGTTCATCAGCATCAGCAAAATATAAGCTTTAATTAAACAAATGGAGAAAAAAACAAGTCCTTATGATTGAGAAGAAACTCTTCCAAGCCTGAACTAAGTGCAAACTACTGCTTTGCTGTGCTTCAGTACTTATGTCATGCCATCGTTTATCTAATCTTTCATCTCCAGCTACTGAACTCTCTTTTTCTCATATCCTGTCCACCTCCTCCAGAACAGCACACAAAGTGCTTTATTGAGCCAGGCCCATCAACACCTGTCTCAGCACTGTCTTCAGATGACTTTGGACTGTTTAACATCCGAATTAGCGACTAGGAAAGCAACACTGTCTTGCTGCACAAATGTTTTGCAGTGATTCCTGTAATTAAGGACTAACAGGTCTAAAACCCATTAACGTCAGAACTGTATTACATATCTGCATAGTGCAGTACCACCTTCTGCCACTAAGGGACTCCAGTTGGGGCTAAAATCACTCCAGACATACTCCAGAGGTGGCAATAGTCTGGCTTTCTGTGGGTGACTGCTGGCTCTGCAGCACATCAACTGCAGGCAGCAGAAGGTGGCACAGAGCTGGAAATCAGACTTCTGTGGCACTATTTCACTTCAGCCATACAAAGGCAGAATGGGTCTGTCTGCGCACACTCCCTGCTGTCTATGCTTCTGCTTTTCTATTTCCAGAATCAGGGAGGGAAGAAGGACTCAGTATTGCCAATCCCCAAAATTCAAAAATCACAAGTCAGACTCCCCAGAATAATGAGATATTTTTTAAAAAAATATTATCTCATGTTTTTGGTCCATGTTCTGATTTTTGTATGTTTCGTGCCCACACTTAGTATGTGTGACAGTGCTGCCCATTCTCCCAAATGCGCAGGGTCAGGTGATTCTGGCCCCAATGCAGGGTCTCTCACTGTTACCTGATGGTGTGGAGCTTCCAGCTTCTCCCCAACCCCAACATTCTAATTCATTAAGTCTGTGACCTCCCCCCACCCAGACCCACATCCACCCATCGCCCAGCACAGCAATTAATTTTACCCCTCACCAGCTCCATGTCAGTTCAGTGCCAATCTGTCCCTTCCTCCTCAGTGCACCTCTGCCTGCTCCCCCTGCAACTCCAGGTTTTCTCCACCCTCCCTCTACCTTCCCAGCCCTTGTGTTGCAGGGATGGAGATGGGATGATGGAAGAGGAGGGAGGAGAATGACTCATTGATCACAAGAGGGGAGGAGAAAGAAAATAGTGGATCCGCCTTGAGCTGCTGGGCTCCTTCTGCTCCTTTCTCCCTCATGGGAGAATGGTGTCAGCTCCTAAGGGTAGAGGGAGAGCTATTGCTCTCTTGTTCTGAACCTGGGCATTGATGGGAGCTCAGGGGCCAGGAGGGGAGGAGGTCAGGTTGGAAGGACTGAGTGCAGAAAGGAATAGAGCAAAGTTGCCAACTCTTGAGATTTCATCAAACCTGTAGGAATATAGACCCATATTAGACCTGAATGAATTATAGTTTTAAATTGAGTTTGCATATTAGCATGAACAATAGGTCCAAAATATTTAACCAAAAAGACCGAGCCCATGAGAAAGAAAAGCATTTGTTTTAAACCTGTAGTGACCATTTGAATGCCAGCCTTTTCCTATTTAAAGTCTGTATTTGGCTGCACAAGAAGCTTTTTAGCAATCTAAAACCTCAAAAAGATACATATAGAAAATGGAATAAGGGGTATGTCACTAAGGTAGTTTACATGGAATAGCACAAGCCTGTGGGGACAAAATCAAAAATGCCAAGAATGAGTTACAGCTGGCAAGGAATGCTAGACAACAGTAAGGGGTTCTTCAGATATGTCAGACAAAAAAGAAAGACCAAGGATGGTGTGGGTCTGCTGCTCAATATGGGTCTGCTGCTCAATGAAGTTGGTGAGCTGGTGACAGAAGATGATAGGAAGGCAAAGCTCTTCAAGGCCTACTTTTCTTCAGTATTCTCACAAAAAATAACATGAGGACCGATGACTAGCTAAGTTACCATAGACAATAAAGGGGAATGGATGCAAATCGGGATAAGTAAAGAACACAGCAGAGATCATCTGATCAATTTGAATTAATTCCAATCAACAGGGCTGGATGCCATTCACCCGAGGTTCCTGAAGGAATTAACTGAAGAAATCTTGGTCCCACTGGCAATAATATTTACAAACTCATGGATGACAGGTGAGGTCCCGGAAGAAGGGCTAACATAGTGCTCATCTTTAAAAAGAGGGAAAACGAGAAGGCGGGTGTCATAAACAAATAGTTAAGGGGTAATGTCTCTTTTACCTGTAAAGGATTAACAAACAGGGAATCAAACACATTACCAGGGGACCAATCAGGAGACAAGATTCTTTCAAATCTCGGTGGAGACAGGTCTTAAAAGCAAAACTTTTAATAAAAAGAAAGAAAAAAGGTAAAAGTTTATCTCTTCAATTTAGATGGTAAAAAGTTACAGGGTCTGTCAGCTTATAGAAATTAGAAAGAAGCCTCCCCCCCAGCAAAATACAATTTAAAATACTTCCAGCAAACTACACATTTGCAAATACAGAAACAATCAAAAGACTATAAACGCCTTTCTTACTAAATTACTCACTATAAAAGACTGTAGCAGGGAGAATGGCAAGAAACCTGGTTGCACGTCCAGTCCCTTCCAAGACCCAGAGAGAACAAAGCAAAACCCAAAAAACACAAACAAAGCCTTCCCTCCACCGAGATTTGAAAGTATCTTGTCTCCTGATTGGTCCCCTGGTCATGTGTTTGGTTCCCTGTTTGTTAACCCTTTACAGGTAAAAGAGACATTAACCCTTAACTACCTGTTTATGACACTCCCCCCAAATCGCAGACAGTAGGGAACCTCACTGGCGGTGATTTCTTCCTAGAACTTTAGAATAAACAGATTAATACAACACATGCACCTTTACATATACTACTAAGTATGTAAACTACAAGACTTTTTACATTTCAAGGACAAATTTCAACCAGTGGATTTTGGGAAGCTTTCATGAGAGAGTGCATCAGCTACTTTGTTAGAAGCTCCTGAAATGTGTTGAATTTCAAAATCAAAATCTTGGAGAGCTAAACTCCATCGAAGCAGTTTGTTGTTGTTTTCCTTGGCAGTATGAAGCCACTTTAGCGCAGCATGGTCGGTTTGTAGTTGGAACTGCTGTCCCCAAACGTATGGGCATAGCTTTTCCAGGGCGTACACAATGGCGTAGCATTCCTTTTCACTGACTGACCAGTGACTTTCCCTCTCAGACAGCTTCTTGCTGAGAAATACGACAGGATGGAAGTTGTGATCCGGTCCTTCCTGCATGAGAACTGCTCCTATAGCACGCTCAGATGCATATGTGGTTACTAGGAATGGCTTGTCAAAATCCGGGGCCCTTAGCACAGGGTCAGACACGAGCGTTGCCTTAAGTTGGGTAAAGGCTTTTTGACACTCATCAGTCCACTTAACTGCATTTGGCTGGGTCTTTTTGGTCAGGTCGGTCAGTGGGGCAGTGATTTGGCTGTAGTGTGGTACAACTCACCTATAATACCCGGCCAAGCCTAAGAAGGATTGGACCTGTTTCTTGGACTTTGGGACAGGCCACTTTTGGATAGCATCTACCTTGGCCTGTAGGAGGTTTATGGTTCCTCGACCCACCTGGTCCCAGGTAAGTCACTCTGTTTTGGCCTATTTGACACTTTTTAGCCTTAACAGTTAGTCCTGCCTGCCTGATGCGCTCAAAGACTTTTTCCAGGTGTTCTAGGTGTTCAGGCCAGGAGTCAGAAAAAATGGGCACATCATTGAGGTAGGCAACTGCATATTCGCCCAGTCCTGCTAGTAGATCATCTACCAGCCTCTGGAAGGTGGCGGGTGCATTTCGCAGCCTGAAAGGAAGCACATTAAATTCATACACCTCTGCATGGGTGATGAATGCTGAGCTTTCCTTGGCAGGTTTATGTAGCGGTACTTGCCAGTACCCCTTGGTTAAGTCTATTGTAGATATGAACTGGGCACGTCCCAACTTTTCCAATAGCTCATCGGTGTGTGGCATTGGATAGTTGTCTGGATGAGTTACCGCACTTAGCTTACGGTAGTCCACGCAAAAGCGTATTTCCCCATCTGGTTTGGGTACCAGAACCACTGGAGATGCCCATGAACTGGTAGATGAGCGGATTATACCCATCTGTAGCATGTTCCGGATCTCCCATTCTATCGCAGCTTGGGCGTGAGGAGACACTCAATAGGGTGGGGTTCTAATTGGGTGAGCATTACGTGTGTCAATGGAGTGGTATGCCCTTTCAGTCCATCCTGGGGTGGCTGAGAACAATGGGGCGAAGCTAGTGCACAGCTCCTTGATTTGTTGCCGCTGCAGACGTTCCAAGGTGGTGGAGAGGTTCACCTCTTCCACGCCACCATCAGTTTTTCCTTCGTAGTAGACACCTTCAGGCCACTCAGCGTCATCTCCTCCCTGGACTGTAAACTGACAAACCTGTAAGTCTCTGGAATAAAAGGGCTTGAGAGAATTAACATGGTACACTCTGGGCTTTAGGGAGGAATTGGGAAATGCTATGAGGTAGTTAACAACTCCCAGGCGCTCTTGGACCATGAATGGCCCTTCCCATGATGCTTCCATCTTATGGGCCTGTTGCGCCTTCAAGACCATAACCTGGTCTCCTACCTTGAAGGAACGCTCCCTGGTATGTTTATCATACCAGGCCTTTTGTTCTTTTTGAGCATCCTTTAGGTTTTCTTTAGCATGGGCTAAAGAGTGTCGGGGGTGTTTTGTAGATTGCTTACAAAGTCTAGAATGTTAGTTCCTGGAGGAGGCGTAAACCCCTCCCATTGCTGCTTCACCAACTGTAGTGGCCCCTTAACCTCGTGGCCATACACAAGCTCAAATGGTGAAAACCCTAAACTAGAATGTGGTACAGCCCTGTAGGCAAAAAGCAACTGCTGCAACACTAGGTCCCAGTCATTGGAGCGTTAATTGATGAATTTACATATCATGGCCCCCAAAGTTCCATTAAACCTTTCGACCAGGCCATTGGTTTGATGGTGGTACGGGGTGGCAACCAAGTGATTCACCCCATGAGTTTCCCACAGTTCTTTCATGGTTCCTGCCAGGAAATTAGATCCTGAATCTGTAAGGATGTCGGAGGGCCAACCTACCCTGGCAAAAATGTCTGTTAGGGCCAGGCACACAGCTTTAGCCCTGGTGTTGGGTAGATTTACTGCTTCCGGCCATCGGGTAGCAAAGTCCATGAAAGTCAGTACGTACTGCTTTCCTCTGGGTGTCTTTTTTGGGAAAGGACCCAGAATATCCACAGCTACTCGCTGAAATGGGACCTCAGTTATGGGGAGTGGCTGGAGAGGGGCCTTGACCTGGTCCTGGGGCTTCCCCACTTTTTGGCACACCTCACAAGACCGGACATACTTGGCAACATCCTTGCCCATCCCCTCCCAGTGGAAGGACTTCCCCAACCCAGTCTTTGGTTCTGTTCACGCCAGCATGGCCACTGGGATGATCATGGGCTAAGCTTAAGAGCTTTTCCCTGTACTTAGTTGGAACCACCAACTGTTTTTGCGGATGCCAGTCTTCCTAGTGTCCACCAGAAAGAGTCTCCTTGTATAAAAGTCCTTGTTCTACAACAAACCGGGATCGATTAGAAGAGCTGAGAGGCGGTGGGGTGCTCCGTGCCGCCACCCAAGCTTTCTGAAGGCTGTCATCTGCTTCCTGCTCAGTCTGGAACTGTTCCCTTGAAGCTGGAGACACCAGTTCTTCCTTAGACTGTGGACTTGGGCTTGCTCCCTCTGGACGAGATGTAGGTGATGGGGTTGTTTTCGTTGCTGGTGAACTGCTCTCCGCTGGTGCACCAGGTGGTATTTTAGTCTCTGGCTGAGCCTCTTGGGTGTGGTTGTCTGCTGCTTCAGCCGGTTTAGGCTAGCTGGTGCCCTCTGGCATTGGGGTTGAAGATGGGTTTGCAAGAGCTGGTGTCGGTGCTGGCAACAGTTCTGGTGCTGGCTGCTTTTCCAGTTCCTGGTCTGGGACTGGAGGCACTGTGGCAGTTTCAGTCGTTGGTAGGGAATTCAGGTCCACTACCTCGGAATGGGTCTCTGGTAACACAGACGGGGCCTCTGTGGACGGCTCAGGAACAGGAATGGGTCGGGAAGCTTGCCTGGTTTGGCTGCATGTAACCATTCCCACGCTCTTGGCCCGCTTCACCTGGTTGACCAAGTCTTCCCCCAGTAGCATGGGGATGGAATAATTGTCATAAACTGCAAAAGTCCACATTCCTGACCAGCCTTTGTACTGGACAGGCAGTTCAGCTGTAGGCAAGTCTACAGCTTGTGACATGAAGGGGTAAATTGTCACTTGGGCCTTTGGGTTGATGAATTTGGGGTCCACGAAGGATTGGTGGATAGCTGACACTTGTGCCCCCGTGTCTCTCCACGCAGTAACCTTTTTTCTGCCCACTCTCAAAATTTCCCTTCACTCCAAGAGTATTTGAGAGGCTTCTGGGCCTGGGGATCTTTGGTGTGATGGTGGTGTAATGAACTGCACTCGGTTGGGGTTCTTTGGGCAGTTGGCCTTTATGTGTCCCAGTTCATTACAGTTAAAGCATCGCCCAGCTGATTGGTCACTGGGTCGAGGTGGGTTACTGGAGACTGGTGAGGTGGGAGAATAGGTAGTCTGGGGCTTTCCTTGGGTTGTAGGTGGGGTCTTTGGGCTGCCCTCGGTTGTAGGGTTTATTGTCGGTGTGCCCCCTGGAGTATTCGCTCCCCTTGACAGTAGCTTTTTTCTTTTCTGCCACTTCCATCCATTTGGCTCCAATCTCCCCCGCCTCAGTTATTGTTTTGGATTTCCCATCTAGGATGTACCTCTCTATTTCCTCAGGAACACCATCTAAGAACTGCTCCATTTGTATCAGGAGGTGCAGCTCGTCCATATTGTTAACCTTTGTTCCAGATATCCAGGCCTTATAATTCTTTGCAATGTGGTAGGCGTGTCGGGGAAACGACACATCTGGGTTCCATTTTAGGGTTTTGAACCGTTGACGGGCATGTTCAGGTGTTATCCCCATTCTGTATCTGGCCTTGGTTTGAAAAAGTTTATAATCGTTCACATTCTCCTTAGGCATCTCAGCCGCCACCTCTGCTAAAGGTCCACTGAGCAGTGGCCTCAGCTCTATCATGTACTGGTCTTCAGAGATGTTGTACCCAAGGCAGGCTCTTTCAAAATTTTCTAAGAAGGCGTCAGTGTCATCACCTGCCTTGTAGGTGGGAAATTTCTTGGGATGTGGAACCATAATTGGAGAAGTGTTGTTATAATTGGCTGGGTTCTGTTGCTTAGCCTTTTCTAATTCCAGGGCCTGCCAGTGGGCTTCCCTCAGGAGTTACAACTCTCTCCTGTGGGCAGCCTCTCTTTCTCTTTCTCTCAGCTCCATCTCTTGTAGTTTTTTTTCCATGTTTCGCCTGTGGTCTGCATCTCTGATTTGTGCCTCTGCATCCAGTTTTGTTCTGGAAGTCATGTTTCCTGCTTTTTTGTGTTGGGGCACCCTCTGGTGTTTTACTGCCTGAACTGCTGTTCCTCTGCTGCTTTCTCTGTTGCTAAGCAACAGAGTCTTTTTTAACTTTTCTAAGTAGCTATTCACGATAGAGTAAAAAAAAAAGAAACACTTTGATTTGCAGATGTGTTTTGCTGGTATCTGTTGACTCACAACTGGAGTCCTTTTGTTTAACAGAAGACCCTTGTTAAACTTTAATCTCTCTGCCTTCGGTGTACTCAGAAGGAAGAGAGAAAGAAAAAAAAACCTGTAGACTTGCTTTTAAAAAACCCCTTTCTCTGCTTATAAGCAGCTAGCAGAGAAAAAAGAAAAATAATAATCTTACTGGCTTTTGGATTCTTATCTTTATCCCACCGCTGGCACCATGTCATAGTATCTTTCCCAATTCTGAACCTTAGCATCCAAAATATGGGTATTAGCATGAATTCCCCTAAGCTTAATTACCTGCTTAGATCTGATAAGCTGCCACCAATCAGGAATTTGAGTGCCTGATACACTCTGGTCCCCCCAAAACCTTCCCTGGAGACCCTCAAGACCCAGACCCCCTGGATCTTAACACAAGGAAAGTAAACCCCTTTCCTCACCGTTGCCTTTGTCAGCCTTCCCATCCCTGGGTTACCCTGGAAGATTACTGTGATTCAAACTTCTTGAATCACAACACAGAGAAATTAGGTCTTCTGGAGAGAGAGACAGATTCACACTCCGTGAATCTAAAACAAAGGGATTCCACCCTTCCCCTCCCTTCTCCTTCCCTGTTAAGTACAGACTCAATTCCCTTGAGCCTCAACAAGGGGAAAAAAATCAGACAGGTCTTAAAAGCAAAACTTTTAATAAAAAGAAAGAAAAAAGGTAAAAGTTTATCTCTGCAATTAAACGAGAAGGCGGGCAACTATGGACAAGTCACCCTAACCTTGGTACCTGAGAAGCTATTAAAGCAATGTATATAAACATTCAATTTGTCAGCACCTGGAGGATGAACTGTAATTACCAGCAGCCAGAATGGATTTACCAGAACAAATAATGCAAAACCATCTTGATTTCCTTCTTTGACAAGGTAACTGATTTGGTGGACAGGGGGAAAGCAGTGAACATTATATACATGGACTTCACCAAGGCTTTTAACGCAGTCCCATATGACATTCTGATAAGTAAGCTGAAAAAACACAGGCTTGGCAGAACTACCATTAAGTGGATATATGATTGGTTAAACAACCGCAAACAAAGAGTAACTATTAATGCAATGATGTTGGATTGGAAGGAGATCTAAAGTGGGGTTCCACTGGGATCTGTTCTGGTAATGGTGTTGTTTAACATCTCTGTTAATGACCTGGATGTAGGTATAGAGAGCATATTGATCAAGTCTGTAGACAAAGCTGGGGTGATTGCCAACAGTTTGGAGGATAGAGCTAAAATTCAGAGGGATCTTGATAAATTGGAGAACTGGGCTATAGACAACAACATGAAATTCAACAAAGACAAATGTAAGGTGCTACACTTAGTGAAGAAAAATCAAATGCACAAATAGAGAATATGGGAAAACTGGCTTGGCAACAGCACTGCTGAGAAGGATCTAGGAGTTGTGGTGAATCACAGCCTCAACATGAGTGAGCAATGCGATGTTGTTGCAAAAACTGCAAATGAAATTTTAGGTGGCATTAACAGAGGCATAGCATGCAAGTCATGGGAGATGATAGTACTACTCTTCTCAGCACTGGTTAGTCCTCAGCTGGAGTACTGTGTTTGGTATAGAAAAGAAGTAGAGAAACTAGAAAGAATCCAGAGGCAAGCAACAAAGATGATCAAAGGGAAGGAATACAAACTATGTGAGCAAAGGCTGAAGTATCTGGGTATGTTTAATTTGGAAAAAAGAAGATTACACAGGTGTTCAGATACATAAAAGGTTGCCATAAAAAAGATGGAGAAAAATTGTTTTCTCTTGCCACAGAGGGCAGGATAAGAGGCAATGAGTTCAAACTACAGCATAGCAGATGTAGATTAAATTTCAGGGATAATTTCCTAACTGTAAGAACAGTAAGACAATGGAACAGGCTGCCTTGGATGGTGGTGGAAGCTTCTTCAATGAAGGTTTTCAAAAGGAGGCTGGATCGCCATCTGTCTTGGATGATTTAGACAAAACAAATCCTGTATTCTGGAAGGGGGGTAGACTAGATGACCCTTGTGATTCCATCTAACCCTATGGTTCTATGATTCTATGGACTGAGATAAGGAAAATAAAGAAAACATGTCAAGTATCAGAGGGGTAGCCGTATTAGTCTGGATCTGTAAAAGCAGCAAAGAATCCTGTGGCACCTTATAGACTAAGAGACGTTTTGGAGCATGAGCTTTCGTGGGTGAATACCACTTCTTCAGATGCATGTAGTGGAAATTTCCAGGGGCAGGTATATATATGCAAGCAAGCTGGAGATAACGAGGATAGTTCAATCAGGGAGGATAAGGCCCTGTTCTAGCAGTTGAGGTGTGAAAACTAAGGGAGGAGAAACTGGTTTTGTAGTTGGCAAGCCAAACAAAGACTGTGAATGGCTTGCCAACTACAAAACCAGTTTCTCCTCCCTTGGTTTTCACACCTCAACCGCTAGAACAGGGCCTCATCCTCCCTGATTGAACTATCCTCGTTATCTCTAGCTTGTTTGCATACATATACCTGCCCCTGGAAATTTCCACTACATGCATCTGACGAAATGGGTATTCACCCATGAAAGCTCATGCTCCAAAACGTCTGTTAGTCTATAAGGTGCCACAGGATTCTTTGCTGCTTTTAAAGAAAACATGGTTAATTGGGAATCAGGTGCAGTAAATAATTGGTTAGAAATGCTTAGTCGAGTAGTTGGGAAGAAATATGACAAAATAAGATAAGAAGAAGGCCTTGGGAAACAGGCCCAGACATTAATCTTGTCTTCATGAGGTAAAGGAATAGGGTTGAGCCCTGACTGCCCATCTGGCATTAGCTAAGGTCCAATAAACAGCAATGACATCATTTGTTTATTATATTATATAAAAAGACAAAATATTTAGAGGGTTTTTTATCGGAACTTTCTCTTACCCCTCTGAAATCATGACATGATGGGAAGATTCCTTCCGGGACTGATCCTGTTGTGAATATCTTGGCCACTATTTATAACTGTATTGTTTTAGGATATGGAATATAGGTGTGCATATATGCTTATATTTGTATTTTGGAGGTAACCAGCACCAAGTGGCCTTCAAATTAATAAAGGGATGCTTGTGTTGAAACTGAGTCATGTAAACTTTAACAAACTCTTTAGGGAAATAATTTCCAATGAAAATTAAAACAGACCAAAACATAGGGTATATATTTTTAAAAATAGTCTCATGATTGTTGAGACAATCTCAAAATTCTGGAGGTCTAACTCATGATTTTTGAATTTTTTGAGTGTTGTTAGTGATAAAATTGGTGATGCATGGGTGTGTGGAGAATGATAAACTAAGACCAAAACTGGAGAGGGAGGGTTGGGACTTAGAGAGATCAGTGAAAGGGTCACACAGGATTAAATGTGGCAATATTGCCAACCCTCATATTTTATCACCATTTACATGCAATTTCATGTTTCTCTAAAAGCCCTGGTTCTGGAAGTGAATTTGGTACCTGAGAATCTGTTTTCATTTAACCAAAAATATGTTTCTCAGCCTTGTAGCTGGGTAGGATAGCTTGAAAAGGTGAACACTCAAGGCTCAAAAACCAGAAACCAAGTAAATGAATGCAACATTAATTTATCTTGAAATCTAATTATTTTTAAACTCATATAATGATTTGTTGGGCCTGACACATGATTTTTGATTGTGTGGGATTGGTAATGCTGATACTATTTTCTCTCTCCCTGCTCTTTATTATAAAGTATCCCAGTGTTTCCTTGTGAAAGGGGAAACGGTGGGAGATAACATATCTTTTTCTTCCCCTTGTTCCATGACACTCCAACCGCGGTTTCCCAGTTGTTCACTTGAAAATATGATTAACTTCATGGGAGAGAAGAGAATGGATATATGCAGATTACTACATGCAGCCCCTCCACCTATTTTGGGCACCAAACCCCACTAGGTAGATCACAGGGGCACCATTTCCCTCTCCTTCAAAATGAGACTACATTAAACCACATGAGCACCTTGAAAAAATCATTGAACCGTTTACAGCAAAGTAAATATCACCTATATACAAGGAGAAGGACAGTGATTTGGCTCAACTGATCTTGCTCTTTAAGGTTCTCTGGCCATGCAAGTACGGGGGAAATTTGCAGATGACTATGCCTCAGCAGCAGAGCTATAAACTCCGCTCAGAGAACTACTTCTTCTGAAGAAATTCCTGAATAACGGAGCAAAGTCACAGGAGGACTCTACTGGGCAAGATGAATGCCCCCTATGGAGCATTGGAATCATCAACGGGGGAACATGGATTGTGGGATCTGGATGACTTACATGTTCCACACATCTCCACTTATACCCCCTGCCCACCATATCTCCACTAACCCTTCCAAGGGAACTCACATTTCTACTCATCTCCTTATTGCTTCCCCAAACACAATTGCTTCACCAACTCCATTTGGCTCTTTGAGTACGTCTACACTACAGATTAATCGATTATTTCGATTTTACATAAACCGGTTTTGTAAAACAGATTGTATAAAGTCGAGTGCACGCAGCCACACAAAGCACAATAATTTGGCGGTGTGTGTCCATGTACTGAGGCTAGCTTCGATTTCTGGAGCGTTGCACTGTGGGTAGCTATTCCATAGCTATCCCATAGTTCCCACAGTATCTCCCTCCCATTGGAATTCTGGGTTGAGATCCCAATGCATGATGGTGCAAAAACAGTATCACGGGTAATTCTGGGTAAATGTCTTCACTCATTCCTTCCTCCGTGAAAGCAATGGCAGACAATCATTTCGTGCCCTTGATTGCCCTGGCAGACGCCATAGCATGACAACCATGGAGCCTGTTTTGCCTTTTGTTACTGTCACCATATGTGTACTGGATGCTGCTGACAGAGACAGTACTGCAGCGCTACACAGCAGCATTCATTTGCCTTTGCAAGGTGGCAGAGACGGTTATCAGTCGTTCTGTACCGTCTGCTGCTGTCATGGGTGCTCCTGGCTGGCTTTTGCTGAGGTCGGCCTAGGGCGCAAAGACAAAAACGGGAATGACTCCCTGGTTCATTCTCTCCTTTATGTTTTTCTAAAAATAGTCAGTCCTACCTAGAATATGGCGCAAGTGTACTAGAGAACCAGTGTACCAGAGAACTAGAGAGCACAGCCGCACCGTGTCAGATCCCGCAGAAATGATGAGCTGCATGCCATTCTAGGGGGTGCCCCTGCAACAACCCCACCCGTTGCTTCCCTCCTCCCCCAACCCTCCTGGGCTATCATTGCAGTGTCCCCTCATTTGTGTGATGAAGTAATAAAGAATTCAGGAATAAGAAACACTGACTTGTTAGTGAGATAAAATGAGGGGGAGGCGGCCTCCAGCTGCTATGATAGTCCAGGCAGGATATTAAACAGTGTGGGGGAAAGGAGCCCAGCATCCCACTGCTATGATAATCCAGGCAGTACAGAATCTTTTCTTTAGACATGAAAGGGGGGTGGGGAGCTGATGGAGCTCAGCCCCCAGTTGCTATGATGAAGACGGTTACCAGCCATTCCGTACCATCTGCCGGGAATGACCGGGAGTCATTCCTATTTTTACCCAGGCACCCCCAGCCGACCTCACCTGAGGCCAGCCAGGAGCACTCACGGGATGATGACGAGGACAGTCATTCTGCACTGTACCGTCTGCCACCGGGGAAGGGAGGGGAGAGGATGCTGCTGTTCAGTGCCACAGCACCGCATCTACCAGCAGCATGCAGTAGACATACGGTGACATTGAAAAAAGTCAAGAAATGATTTTTTTCCCTTTTCTTTCATGAGGGGGAGGGGAGTAAATTGACGAGATATACCCTGAACCACCCCAGACAAAGTGTTTGACCCTACATGCATTGGGAGCTCAGCCAAGAATGCAAATGCTTTTCGGAGACTGCGGGGACTGTGGGATAGCTGGAGTCCTCAGTACCCCCTCCCTCCCTTCATGAGCATCCATTTGATTCTTTGGCTTTCCGTTACGCTTGTCACACAGCACTGTGGTGTGGATTCTGTATCATAGCCTGGAGATTTTTTTCAAATGCTTTGACATTTCATCTTCTGTAACGGAGCTCTGATAGAACAGATTTGTCTCCCCATACAGCGATCAGATCCAGTGTCTCCCGTACGGTCCATGCTGGAGCTCTTTTTGGATTTGGGACTGCATCGCCACCCATGCTGATCAGAATTCCATGCTGGGCAAACAGGAAATGAAATTCAAAAGTACGCAGGTCTTTTCCTGTCTACCTGGCCAGTGCATCTGAGTTCAGACTGCTTTCCAGAGCGGTCGCAATGGTGCACTGTGGGACACCGCCTGGAGGACAATACCGTCGATTTGCGACCACACTAATCCTAATCCGACATGGCAATACCGATTTCAATGCTACTCCTCTCGTCAGGGAGGAGTACAGAAACCGGTTTAAAGAGCCCTTTACATCAATATAAAGGGCCTCGTTGTGTGGACAGGTGCAGGGTTAAATCAGTTTAACGCTGCTAAATTCGGTTTAAACACGTAGTGTAGACCAGGCCTTTGTTGCACTTCTTTGCTGCCAGAACCCCACCACAGCTGAGAAGCTCCTTCAAACACCTAGTCAGAATTTGACCTTATATGAATTAGACACAACATAGAATAATCTGGTACACCCCACTCACTGATATCAGACAATGTATATTTTACATATTTCACTTAGCACCAGAGTATAAATGTGAAATATTTTATTGAAGTTTTTCATATGAAACAGAACTTGAGAAAGGGCCAGGAACAGATTGCAGTATTGAACAAAAGAAGGGGGAAATATAGCTCAGATGCAATTAACATTTAGAAAAACATACTATCAGTTATTAATTAGTACAAATTAGACCATTCTGCAGTAAAGGCTCAGTTAAATATTTTCATACCAGTTTAACCTGTAATAAATGTATGAAATGACACCAACACAATTATTAATCAAAGTCATCTGACAAATAGCCAGGATTATTATGAACAAAGTCAGTCATCAAAGAAAAATATAAAACCTTCACAAATTAAGCTACCTTGCAGGTGTGGTACTCCTGCTCTTATATCTGAAAGATTCTCCAGACCCACAAACATCCTCCATCAATCCAGACTGAGTTTTAGAAGAAAGAGAGTACAATATCTGATCTCTTGCAACCCATTACTGTGAAGAAATTTTTCAAGACGGTTTACATTAGAAATCTGCCAATTGTTTGTAACAAAGTCTGAAACCAGGTGAAGCTCAGCTGCTTTCAGGTTATGTTACAAATTGAAAATTCAGCCTGGTTCACAAACCAGGGCCCAGTTTCAAATAAACAACAAGGAGGAAGGCAATAGCCTCTCCCCCAGTTAGTGTGCTGCAACCTCATCTGAAATATTGTTTTCAGTCTGCAAACCACATTACTAGCAAGTTATTGATAATTTAGAGGCAGTTCAGAGAGGAACATAAAACTGATCAGAAGAGAGGAGAAAACAACCCATGAGCAAGGAGGTTGTGCTATACAGAAAGTTAAATCCAAACTATATGCTAAGGCTTCCTAATTTATGAGTGAAACCTACAATGAAATATATAGCAATATTCATTTGTTACAAAATAATTCAATAATCTAGAGTTTTGTTGAAATAATTAAAAAAAAATACCACAACATGAAATATTCTTAGTTTGCAGTGTCATGGAGAAATGCATTTGTTTGGTTTCCGTACTCCACAAAAAAAGGACGGTTGCCTCCCATTTTTCCCTTTTAAGGTGTGAAGCAATGTCTCAATATGCTGCCCCATGTAGAAAAAATATAGACAAATAGATATGGAATAAAAAAGGCCACATGATGGGTCGACACACTTAGGAGCCTGAAGGTGACAGAAAAAAGAACAGGTTCTAGAGATTCATGCAGTGCAAACACAGATTTATTTGGCAACTTGGCCTATAAAGGTAAATTTTGTGGCATACTGCATGATTGTATATTGACCTCATATACAGGACTTTCTGATGAAAGATTAAAACACTATTTAATATTTATATTAATGACCTGAAAAAATATAAAATCATTGCTGATAAAATTTGCAGATAATACAAAAATTGAATAAATAAAGAAGAGGACAGGTCACTCATACAGTACAGAGCGATTTGGTTCGCTTGGTAAACTGGGCACACACAAACAATATGTGTCTTTTATATGACTAAATGTACCTGTATACATCTAGAGACAAAGAAGGTAGGGACTCAGTTCTGGGAAGCAATGATTCTGAAAAAGATTTGCCGATCATGTTTGATAATCAGCTGAACATGAGCTCCCACTTAAATTCTGTGGCCAAAAGGGCTGATGCAATCCTTGGATGTAAAAGCAGAGGAACCTTAAATAGGAGAAGAGACATTGTTTTACCTCTGTATTTGGCGCTGGTGCAACTGCTGCTGGAATACTGTGTCCATTTCCAGGGTCCACAATTCAAGAAGGATGTTGACAATTTGGAGAGGGGTGAGAAGGTGAGAGACCCATAAGAATGATTAAATTATTCAAAAACATGCCTTATATTGCATTAAGCTCAATATATTTAGCTTATCAAAGAGAACATTAAGGGATGATTTGATTACAGTCTTTAAGTACCTACATGGGGAACAAATATTTAACAATAGGCTCTTCAATCTATCAGAGAGAAATATAACATGATCCTAAGGCTGGAAGTTGAAGCTAGACAAATGAGGTATAATTTTTTTAACATTTAACCATTCAAACAGTTTATCAAGGGTCAAGGTGGAGTCTTCATCACTGACAAGTTTTAAAGCAAGATTGGGTGTTTTTCTAAGACATATGCTCTAGGAATTATTTTGGGGAAGTTCTATGGTCTGTGTTAACATGAGGTCAGACTAGATGATCACAATGGTCCCTTCTGGCCTTGGAATCTATAAATTAATGAGGATTAAGTATGTGAATAACATAAGCTAAATCCTTAATTATTTTACTGAGAGCCAATGTTTCTTATTTCATGAGATTAATCCACATATAATTGTGGAAAGGAAACTCCAAGAGTTTCTTCTTCAGCTGTAGAGAGGTGGAAGTCAGGTAATGAAGTATTATGGTGTAAAACAGTCTCCCATGAGAGCTAGTAGAAAACCCTGTCTCTTGGGATGTTACAACAAGATAGTACAAAACACTAGAAAATGAACTATGAGAAACAATCCTGCACTGGCAGGAAGACAGACTGGATAATCTAATAGGAGTTGTTTTCCATCTCTCTAACTTCTTGTGATTCTATGATTTGTTTTTGACAATTACTGCATGCGTTTGGCCTAGAGAGTTCTCAGCTGAAAATGAGATGTACTCTAATATAACTTGTTCAAGGTGACATGTTTTGCCTGGTAGAAAATTAAGGAGTTAGCTTTCCACCATCTCTTTTCTAGGTCTGAATACTGTATCACTTGTAACCAAGCATCACATAACTGTGTTTCTAACAAAGATTACACAGATATTTCTGTCCAGCTACATGTCCTGCAGGGCTGTTCTGCGGTCTTCCAAACAGTAAAAATGCAATAACATTTTCACATAGTCAATATTTAATTCTGTAAATGCAACTGGTAGTTGTAATCTAGGTTATTAACCACACAGTGATTTATGATGGAGGGCAGACAGTGGAGGGGAACAGAGCACTAGGAAGGTCCTGTGGTGACAATAAAAAGGTTATAAATTTCATAGCTCTGCCTGAGAAATGTATTTATATCCTATATTAAGAATAGCTTTTTATAAATTTTAATGACCCGTGTTATTAATGGTGCTGTCATCATTACTGCCTGTGCAAGACTTCAGTCTTTTTTTTCATCTCCTTTTACTTTTCCATCAGCTGAAGGTCTTGTATAAAAAAAAGCAAGCTCTTACTAGCAGTTGGCCAAAAATTCTTTAAGAGTTATAAGTCTATCTTTGTTTCACTGGACTGCAAAGACTGCAAGGAGTAGTTTGCATAAAGTTTTATGGCCAAGACTAAGGTTGGGCTAATTGGATAGGAAACAATTGCTGCTCTATCATGTTTACAAAGCCTAAGTCAATATGTAGGAATAAAACTAGCCCCATATCAAAAAGAGGAATTTATACATGGAAATTGTTCACACTCTCTATTTGGTGTACTGTATACTGTATATAGGTAACTTACAGCTATACACAATATATATCTTGGAACTGGGTATATATATCAGAGTTCCTAGATATATACAGTGTAGGGCTCTAAGTTACTTACATGTATGTATGGTACAATATGGATGGAATACATGTATACCAAGAGAGACAGACAGCAATAGCATTTATGAAAACTAGATGTTTACTTAGATTAAAAAAAATGTTCTTTCAGAATGTTCTGTTGTCAAATTTAGCCAGATTCCTCAATGCAGAAGCCATCAGCACCTCCTGTTTTCAAATGACTTCTCTTTTACCTGGTACTCATAAAGCAATCTTAGAAACACAAAAAGCAGTTCATGAATTGAGCAAAAGACAAAAATTAAACAAACAACAGTGGTATGAGCAGAAGCACATTGAATCAGAAATTGAGTTACAATTCCAGCTCTGCGTATTTGCCAACGTCATCTCTGACTGCAGAAACAGAGTCCTACAGCAACCACCTACTCCACTTGTATCAAGGCTGAGTCTAGGCTTTGTGGGACTCCATGGGAAGTAAAGCACATGAGGCATCAGCTGAGTTCCCACAGTGCTTTCCAAACAGGGAACCACTGGAGTACAAATGGGTAGTTCGGTCTCATCTGTGACTCAGGTCTGCAGAGAATGGAAGCAGGGATGGCATTCCAGTTGATCAGTCAAGTGAATGTACAGTGCTCCTGGGAGAGCAGGACTCTATGACGCTATGTAAGTCACATAGACCCAAGGCCTCCAGGGATTTAAATCCTGAAGATTTAGAAAAGGGAAAAGTAAAAATGAAGTGTAACATAATAAGTGATCAGGCACCCAGATATTATAGTGATAGGAACCACGTCAGGAGAGAAAGAGTTCAGAGCAGAAGAGTGATGTGGAGTACAGTTCTTTGACAATGCGTATCTTGTTTCTCTTTCATTTTCAAATATTTTAAAATATCCATCAAAGATGGAATAATGAACAATATTTACCTTCAAAAAAAGCAATTTAGAAGTCTGATGATGCTTCATGAACCTTATCCATGCAAATGAAGAAATGCTCTATCCGATAAGCATTATTATCAATTATTTAAAAAAAACATGGCAACACAAATTTGCAAGATTGAGCCATATTCTTATAATTATAATTCACCATGTGATTGCTATTTATCAGTTTTAGTCACCTAAATGTATGTATCAGCTCTGTTTCATAGCTGTGATTTTTTTTCCCTTTTTCTTTTACTTCTTTCCATAATTTCTCGGATCGGGAAACATGAATATTTATGCTTGTTAGTTAGGTAAACTGATGGCAAGATTCCACTGCAAGTAGAGTATTTCAAATCTGCAGTTCATTTTTAAATCTTCTTGCTATTATTGGTGAGCCAGAGCCAAAGTACTCTTCTCTGCCTATTTTATTTCTGGCTCATGCTTGCCTCAAATGCTATAAACACTCAAAGTCACTGTTTGGAGGTAAGCACTGAACAGAAAGTGCAAGTGCCTATCACACTCCAATCACAAGATGAGTAAGGAGCAAGATGCTAGACAAAGTGATTTCAATGAAGATAGAAAACAAATTACCCTCGGGTTAAAAACCAGACTGGAGAAGTATCACTGTAGTGATCTAACCAGAAATAAAGTTATGCTATCAACAAGCCAGCAAGAATGTAAGTGGCTAAATTCAAACTTGCTTTTACAGTGGACAGTGTTCATATACCAGTCTTAATCTCACGAAACCATCTTTTTTTGTGGTGACAGATCATTCAGTTTCCTTGCAGCCCAATTATCTGTTTTTCCTAAGCAAATTCTGCCAACTATACCACAGTACATTTCTTCTAAGTTTCTTATTAAAATGATTTCAAATAGATCTGTTCTCATTTGCTAGAAACTGATGTTAAAAAAAATAACTATTAAGGCAGCAGAACAAAATTTAAATTCATTTACTTTGTCCTGATTTTTCTGAATTTCTTCTTTTGGTAAATATGAATGTCTGATACTTAAATTATCTTAATGCTTATTCAATTTCCAATAATTGTTTCTGCTAATGTAATAGTGAAGCTGAATACTATTTTGGAAAGACTCAAATAATAATGATGGCAAACAGCTGCTATGTCACATACAATATGCATAGGATTATAATTTCTGTCTCTCTGCAAGATTAGGTTGGAGAAAGAGCATACATTATTAGAGACTAAGCCTAATTCTTTAAACATTCTTTCAGTTTAATTTCTTACAATAAAGTTTTCCTCAAACTCAAGAATTAGGAAATTCACTGGTTTACAAGCAAAGCAAACAGAACTTGGCATTCTCCCTGCTTAGAAAAAAACCATCCATTTTGTTCTTGATGATGAGTCACTTTCACAACATGACATTATGCAATGTAAAGCATTCTAAATAGTGGGCTTTTTGATGCATGAATGAAAAAGCTTTTATTCAAGGTGCTTACAGAGTACTCTATTGATTTAAGTAGTGGGTATTCATGCCAAGTTTCTTACAAATGACTGCAAAACAAGAAGATTTTCCTACAGCCAATGGGGTGATCTAAAAATGTGAACATCTAGTTCCAGGACATCTGCACTTGCCAATAATTACCATTATTGTATTTTATGGTTTATTCATAGATTCATAGATTCCAGGCTTAAGTTTAGACACTTAAAAGAATCAAATATCATGGGAAAAAAGACAATGAAGTTGCTCTTACTCCCATTGAAGTCAGCAGCAGAATTCCCATTGATTTCAATGGGAAAAAGTGTGGTTTTGGTTTGATAAAAAAAACAAAAACAAAAACAAACAAGGAAAAAGCAGCTCTTTCTATTTAAGTTCTTGTACCTTAGGTCAAATAAAGAACAACAGAAAATATTAAATTGATTTACTGATTGGCAAATAACTCCAGCACATGCTGAACATTGCAAAGCTGAGAAAAAAAACAGATAAAAGGGTGAAGGGTTCCATCAATCTATCACCATATAAAGAGGTTTGAGAGAGGAAGATCCTAACTCACATCTATAAAAGAAGATAATATGTGAAATTACAGTAGATCTAAAATCCTGCTTTGAAAGTTTAGGACAATATTTTCAAAAGTGAATGCTTCAAATTAAGCAATTAGATCCATAGGATTCCAAAAATGTGGTCTGATTCTGTGAGTTCCCACTGCTGCATTTGATTTCTCCAAAGTTTTCATTTTTTTTCTTTTTTTTTTCCAGTGTCTGACATGGTGATGAACAGAATTTGTTTTTGGCTGTACTTAGAGCTAAATCAGCATTAGTTCAGCAGTAGTCATGCTGGACATTCTGCTGATAGGTTATTTGCCCCAACTTCCTTCTTCTCCTCTCCCTCACAGCCCCTCTGCTGCCAGTTTCACTTTCCATGCTCCTCTTCATCCTTACCTCTCTTTTCTCCTAATCTCTCCTTCATTCCCTGTTCCCTTTCTTTTTTTCCTTCTCACTTGCTGCTATTAACACCGCACCTACTATTCCCTCTTACTCCACTCTGTCTTGCCACCATTATAACAGAAATGGAACCAACAGCACATGTACCAACCATCCCGATTACTTTGCTTACATGTTTTTTTTTCCATTTCACTCCGCTCCCTTTTGTCTCTTTTATTTTTTTGATTGTAAGCTTTTTAGGGCAGCGAATATCTCTATATATGTTAGGAAAAGCAGCTAGCACTCTTTGAGTAGTATCACAATCTAAATAAATCCTTCTTATCCAACCAAGCTTTTATGGACCAATTTTTTTTTAAATACACTAAATTTCAAAACAAAATAGCACCTTCTTCAGTTATAAGAATTAAGACATGAGGAGACATCCAGACATTATAAGAAAAAAAAAGCTAAGGAATGCCAGAGTCCCACGCTGGCAATTATAAGAGGACAACCACAAATCCATGTCCTCACACGAGTAGAATACAAGAGTTTGAAGCCAAAGAAAAAGCAATTGAACCACTTACTCATAAATGTAGAAAGGTTAGGGTGAATGAATATTTTCTAAAGTTTATTGATAGAAGTTGTTACATTCAGAATATGACTGAAGCAGTATAATATCATTTAATCTATTGTTTGATTTGAAATAAGTAACATTAAAGAGTAATGAAAGTGACAAATGCAAGAATGAATTGACTGCATAATGAAGAAATAGAATCATGAGTAAGAAAGAGGCATCCTGTTTGTAAGAAACTTGTGGTGAAATATTGGCCCCATTAGAGTCAATAGGAAAACTCCCATTGACTTAAATGGGGTAGGATTTCACCCTGACTGGGAAAGCTCAAAGGAAGGATATTAGGGTAACCAGATATCCTGATTTTATAGGGATACTTGGGGTTTTGTCTTATTTAAGCTGCTATTACCCCTCAACTCCTGTCCTGATTTTTTCACACCTGCTATCTGGTCATCCTAGCGGATATTAAAAAACAGCTGATATACATGGTCATAGACATTAAACATAATAGTATTGATCCTTATCCCCTGCTGCTTCCTGCATTTCTTGTTTGAATCCATGTAGGCCCTGATCCTACAAACAATTAAGCGTGTGCCTAACTTTATGCATCTGATTAGTCCAACTGAAGTCAATTGGACTGTGCTTGTGCATAAAGTTAAGCACTTGCATTGGGGTTTAAAGCTTTTCAAGCTCTTAGCCAAGGGTGAAATCCTAGCTTCATTGAAGTTCATTGCAGAACTCCTGTTGACTTCTTTGGGGCCAGAATTTCACCCTTGGTGTTCATTTCTGCTTGAATAATATCTACCACATTGTTGGCAGATAGAATGGCAATGTTAATGATAATAAATAGACTCTGAGGGATGTTCAATACCTCCTCTCTATTCTCTGCTGTTGAGCTGCAAAAGTATGGAGTGGTTTACTTATTACTCCCACTTTTGTGGTCCTGTGAATGTGACAGCTCTCTTAGCTCTTGAGCAATGGAGCTGGGAGAAAGAATGATTGTAGAAGGAACCTAGAGACAATTCTCCCCGAGGATGATAGACACTGAAAAATGCAGAAATAACACAGCTGACTGACTGATGGCATGTAATTCATACTGAATAATCTGTCTGTACTAACCAGTCGTTGTATAGATTTGTGTAGGAGATTTATCAACTCATTGGTAAGCTTACAGTCTATCATCCATTTCAAATTATGGTAGTACAAGTGACAGATGTCCAACACCGTTCTCAGGAAGGAAATTAATGAATGGGAGGGATTTGCTTTAATATTGCCCCATTCCAAGAAAAATATCCCCATCTCTGCTAAATATTAATCTGACTCATATAAATATAATACCAGACACAGGTATTATAGCTAGGAAGAGAAGGGAGTTTTCAAGATGATGTAGTTTTCTTGTTTGTGTTATGATATCTGTTAACATATCCCACACTATCAAGTGAAGTATTTTTTCCAATTTTAATTTATAAAGTTGCAAAAATTTCAATAGATGGAATTATGTATAACAGATATAAAAAAGCTGCAACCAATCAATATATGAATGGAAAACACTCAGTAATCTTGAATAAAAGCTCACCAAAATATTGACGGTACATTTAAACTGTAGAAAGAAAAGGAAATAAGTATTAGTTCCTTCTCCTCAAGCGCGCGCGCGCGCACACACACACACACACACACACACACACAAAGTAGGTAACAATATCCCATTTATCTGGCTGATAAATTCAATTATCAAGAGTACTATACAACTCTTTCTTCAAAATGAGTCTCCAAATGATCTTTTTTAAAATAAATGTACAATCGGGTAAGACTGAGTCATGTACTGTTTCCTCTTATTTTAATTGGAATGATAAGAAATGTTTAGCCTAGTGATAATCATAAAATAAGTGTCTCTTATCATCCTTAAGTAATCCGAGTTTTCCAGGAAAACTAACAGATGTATATACCTACAGTCTGAAAATTCAAACTTTAAAACTGGAATTGTTTTCTTTCTGGACTGAGTAGTTTTGCTACCATTAGGAAGAAGCATTTTCTTGTCACTTAAAAAGATGTTATTCTGAGTTTTCCAAACCTCATACACAATTTGTTTATTAAAGAAAACAACAAGGAGTCCAGTGGCACCTTAAAGACTAACAGATTTGTTTGGGCGTAAACTTTTGTGGATAAAAAACTCACTTCTGGAGATGCATGGAGTGAAAATTACAGAAACAGGCATAAATATATATTGGCACATGAAGAGAAGAGAGTTACCTTGGCCTCCTCATACTGTGGTTGCCTCCTGAGGCAGCCTGTTCCATTGTCTTAATGTTCTTACAATTAGGAAGTTTCCCTGCGATTTGACCTAAATCTGCTATCCTGTAATTTGAACCCAAGATCACTTGTCCTTCCCTCTGGGGCAAAAGAGAACAACTTTTCTCCTTTTTTTATGGCAGCCTTTCAAATATTTGAAGACTGCTATTTTATCCCTATTTTTTCCAAACTAAACATACCCAGTTCCTTCATCCTTTGCTCACATGGCTTGTATTCCTTCCCTTTGGTCATCTTTGTCACTTGCCTCTGGATCCTTTTCAGTTTCTCTACATCCTTTCTATACATTGGTGACCAAAACTGGACACAGTACTCCAGCTGAGGCCTAATCAGCACTGAATAGAATGGTACTGTCACCTCCGGTGACTTGCATGCTATGCCTCAGTTAATGCAATCTAAAATTGCATCTGCTTTTTTTGAACAGCATTGCACTGTTAACTCATGTTGATGTTGTGATCCACCACAACTCCCAGATCCTTATCAGCAGTGCTGCTGTCAAGCCAGTTTTTCTCTATTCTGTATTTGCGCATTTGATTTTTCTTCACTAAGTGTAGCACCTTACGTTTGTCTTTGTTGAATTTCATTTTGTTGTCTATAGCCCAGTTCTCCAATTTATCAAGATTCCTCTGAATTTTTACTCTATTATCCAAAGTACTAGCAATCCCTCCTAGCTTTTGTGTCTTCTGCACACTGGATCAGTATGCTCTCTGTCCCTGCCTGCAGGTTTATGGGATCTTGGGGAGCAATTACCACACAGGTGGGGTGCCAATTAATTTCTTTATTAAAGGAAAAAGGAAGTGGTGGAATTTAACAATGAAATACGATGGGATGGGGTGTATAGGGTGTTTACAATAGACAATGATGGGGGAAGTTCTTCTTATTGAACAATGTAGGGAGTTCTAACAGTGGGGTACAGTAAGTGGGGTTCAGCACAATGGGATACAGTACAGTCAATAAGCGTATCAAAAAGAAATGCAAAACAAAATAGTAGCTTCTATATAAAATGGTCAACAATCTTAGATAGAATGTATTAAGTGGTTAGTGGCCTTATACACAATGTAACACAATGGTATCAATGCAAATACAAAGTATATCAGAAAAGTGGAAGCAACCAATGGGGTGTTATAATTACAAGTAAAACGTGAATCGCCGTGCAATGATACAATATGGGTGATAAGTGAAATTCTGCAATGTAACGGTATAAAAGAAAATTAATGACTTAATTTGTGAGGCTAGGATAGCAGATAATCTGCAAGAGTGTACCTAAAGGCTGGGTCAAGGAACAGGAGGGGGGAGGGGAGTGAATGATTAGTGGCAACTGATGAGAGGAGAGTGCGGCTGGAAGCAGCGAGAGACTCTGAAGCCCTGCAGGGTAAGGACAACGGAGCAGTGTGATGGTGATCTTCGGTAGGGGAGGGGCAGCGGATAAGTGTAAAGAAGGGCTAGAGAGAGGTTTAAGCAACAAGTGGACACCAAAAACAAAGGAAAAAAAGCGGCAAAGGGTTTGGGAAGTTTCACAGGGGGAGAAGCAGCAAGGGGTTTGGGAAGTTCGGAGGGTAATGCAGATGCGGGGGGGGGAAGCAGCAAGGAGTTGGGAAGTTCGGAGAGAGTGCAGATGAGGGGGAAAAAGCAGCAAAGGGTTATAACAGGGAGACACGGAGAAGCACACAGAGGGGGAGATTGGAGCGGGGGAAAAACAGACACAGGACAGTTCAGGGAGAGATCGGGACAGCGGGAAGACGAATTTAAGCAGCAAAAACCTTATCTATCTTAACCAACGACTAGGCAAAACAACAAATATCACAATTCTAAGCAAAACTATAACAAGCAACTATACGGAGCAACAAAACAGTAAACTGTAACAAGGCAGGTGAACTTACAAGCTCTACAATCTTAACAAACTATGACTTATTAAACTAAAAAAAACAAAACTTATGGTGCACCTTATGCTATGGGGAAGTCACAGAGGGCAGAGTGGTATGTGCCCAGGATACAGCTCCCAAGGCAGCCCCCAAGGAAGCCAAGGGATGGTGGGTGCAGCAATGGATACAGCTGAAAGCAGGGAGCCCCGAGGCAAAGCCCACAGGAGCAGAGCTTAGCAGCGGCACAAACGTATTTTTAGTGGCAAAGTGCAGCAGAGATTAAGAGAGGTTTTAAGACACAGACCAAGGTTTAGCTTGAGTCTGTGTGCTGGGGAAACAGAGCCAGCAGCTAAAATAATAAAATAAAAGTAGGGAAAGTTTCACAGAGGGATTCTTACCAGTCCCCAAGACAGCAGCAAAGGCAGAAGCAGCAGCAACATCAGAAGAAGCAAGGAGGGCTCAGTACAGTCTCAATAATCAGGAGATCTCTCAGGTAGCAATTTGCTCTTTGTGGGGGGGGGGTTTAAAAAAACGGGGGTACACTCAAAAATAAAACGAGAGCAGAGAAAGGACCTCCCAAAACCCTTGGCTGATCAGACCAGGCAGCAATGCAGGAACCTTTCTGATGTTTATTTCAAAAATGTCTGTTTTAAAAGGCAAACTCAAGCAGTTTCCCACCAGTAATCCTGATAGGCTCCCTCTGTCACAGGGGAAGAGGCACAGGGAAAAACTGCAGGTGAGCACAGAAACATGTCTGGGCAGAGTCCTGTGTAATAGTGACTCAAAAGCACATGAGGCCTATGACTCATGCCCAGGATCTTAAAAACACAGTAAGTCTTGCAGCTCTGGACATTGCCTGCCCTACACCGAGCCCAGGTTCAAGGAGGTGATAACAGGACTAACCCTTTGAACAGGGCAGTGGTCCCATTTAGCACGCAGCACAAGTGGCCATCCCTTTGAGAAGGGCAATGGCTCTTGTTAAACTACTTAAGGGGCCCTGCCTTTGAGAAGGGCAGTGGCCCTGGTAAACAACTTAACAGCCAGGGAAGGGCGACCACAGGAGGAGAACAAAAACAAAATGGAGTATGGGGACAGCTGTAAGAAACAAAATGGAATGGGGGGATAGCTGTAACAGACACTCTCTATACCTACATCCAGGTTATTAATAAAGATGTTAAACAACACTGGACCCAGAACAGATCCGAGTGGAGCCCCACTTGAGAGCTTCCTCCAATCCAACAGCATTGCATTAATAGTTATGCTTTGTTTGTGGTTGTTTAACCAATCATATATCCACTTAATGTTAGCTCTGCCAAGCCCGCATTTCTCCAGCTTACTTATCAAAATGTCATGTAGGACTGTGTTAAAAGCCTTGGTGAAGTTTATGTATATTATGTCAACTGCATCCATCTATATACCAAATCAGTTATCCTCTCAAAGAAGAAAATCAAGCTAGTTTGGCATGATTGGTTTCTGGTAAATCAATGCTGGCTGCTAGTGAATACCCCTTCATCCTCCAGGTATTTGCAAACTGAATGTTTTACACATTGTTCTGGAAGCTTCCCAGGTATTGAGGTCAGGCTGCGTGGTCTGTAGTTCCCTACACCTCATTTAGAAGATGACTGACAAAGGAAAACTTTTATTTGATTCTTTATGAAGTATAAAGAAAGCTTGAACTAAATTTGTTTTGTTTTGTAGGTAGTTTTTCATTTGCCTGTTTTTTGCGTATTTAATTGTTCACATTAAAAATGTCAGGTCATGACTTCCCAGTTTTCACTGGAGAAGTCCTCGGAGGACTAGAGAAATATGAAAAAATGCTATTACAGGAGACAAAAGATAAAACCTGAAGAGTTGAGAAGAAAATGGAATTTTAAGTTGACTGTGTGAAACTCTCTGTTTTTTATTGGAATATGTTTAAACCTTACAAACTTTTGAGGGAAAAGCTTTCTTTTTGAAAGACTCAAACCTCCTAGCCCATCAATTCAAGACTGGGAAAGCTCTCACTCCAGTTTTCTAGTCTGCCAAGGCATCCTCCTCCACCCCCAAAGATAAATAAATAAATAAAACAGGAATAACAAGGCTTAAGAGGTCAGAACTTCTGGTGCAAATCAACATAGCTCCATTATGCCCCTTTGTTCACTGTGCAGTCTTCCCATATACTGGGAGAGATTAGCTTACACAGCTATGTACTCTCTTCACTGTCTCCTCTGCCCCCTCCATGCCTTTGGGTGTGATTGAAAAGGAAGGAGCAGGGAATGTGTGGAAGCTTGTCCAGCACTTCAGGAGATGTATCCAGAAGCAAGTATAAGGGCTTGGCTACACTGGAGAGTTGCAGCGCTGGTGGTGGGTTTACAGCGCTGCAACTTAGTAACTGTCCACACCTGCAAGGCACATCCAGAGCTGCAACTCCCTGGCTGCAGCGCTGGCTGTACACCTGGTCTGCCTGGGGTGTAACGAATGCAGCGCTGGTGATGCAGCACTGCTCATCAAGTGTGGCCACCAAAAGCGCTGTTATTGGCCTCCAGGGTATTAGGAGGTATCCCAGAATGCCTGCTCACAACAAACCAGAAGAATGGCTGAACTCCAAGCTCCCCCGAACTGCTTATTTAAAAAAACAAACACAGCTCCTGTTTGCTGAGCGAGTGGAGGCAGGCAGGGAAATTGTTTTGGAATGTTCACAACTGTTTGCTTGAAGAGAGAAACAGCATGTTCACATGGCAGAGGGGGAGGGGGAAGTCCGTGTTGAGCAGCTGCTTATGTGGTCTAAAGGCTATTTAGGAGTGCATAATTTGCATTTAGTGAATAAGAGAGGGGTGGAGGAAGGGGTCAAAACTTTTAAAATGATTGAAGGTAGGCAATGTTTGTCTTCCAGTCCTTAGAACTTGCAAGGCAGGGAGCTGAGAACAGTGTCAGCTCCAAAAATCCACTCTCTCTGTCTCCCCCATACTCCCTGTCACACTCCACCCCACCCCCCTGTTTTGAAAAGCACATTGCAGCCACTTGAACGCTGGGATAACTGTCCACAATGCACCACTCCCAACAGCGCTGCAAATGCTGCAAATGTGGCCACAGTGCAGCGCTGGTAGCTGTCAGTGTGGCCACACTGCAGCGCTTTCCCTACACAGCTGTATGAAGACAGCTGTAACTCCCAGCGCTGTACAACTGTAAGTGTAGCCATATCCTAAGTCTGGCACAGAATGTCTCCTGACTACAGGGGGAGATATTAGACTGTGACCGTGTGAAACACAGTCTGCTTCTTGGGCAATTCCTTGCCTAAGGCTCACAGCAAAGCCTTGAATATTTGGAAGCTATTGGTGCTAAATGTATGAATTGTTTTTAGAAGTAGCTGCCCTTTTTCTGCTTTTAACCTGCACTAATTACCGGTAATTAATTAATTGTCATTCTTGTTGAAAACAACCCGGTTTTTTAATCCCCTAAGGAGACATGTCATCTCTAGTTACATCATTCATGTGATTTGCAAAATGAAACAGGTATTTACACACCAGTCTTGTCCATACACCTTTACACTGTAGTGTCTTCAGATCTCACAGGCTAAACAGGGTTAAGTACTTGATTGAAAAACTTCCAGAGAAACCCCCAGATATTTTGGGAAGTGGTACTAGTGAGTTAATGGGTGGCACTTAGAGCCATTACTAAACCAGTGTGCAATTCTTCAGGCATAAAAACAAGGTCTTCCAGTAAATTGTGGTTTAAAGGGATAGAAACTGTCATGCTGTTTAGGACCATTCATGTGTGTATGGAAAGGTGTATCTTTACAACCTCCCCTTCTTGTGCAACTGCAGAGCAGTGAAAGAAAAAGTTGTCTGAAGTTAGCAGGAAGAGAAACATATTAAGAGTTACTCAACTTAATGAAAGCAGTATCTTATTTTCTAGTTCTTCAATTACTGTAGCAATGGAGCTTCTTTTTAGTGAGAGCCAATTCCTATAACCATGGGAACATACATAACATCTTTAGAACGCACTGTGTTGGATGAGCTGCAACAAGGAGGCTATTGACTGCAAACGGAGCTTCACTTCAGACTAGAGGAATCTAAAGAAAATATAGGAAAATATATCTCTTTTTTCACCCTCTCAAACCTCACTTTTTCCTGCTGCTCCTTTACAGTAGTTGTAAAACAGCTTCAATGACAACTAGATTGTGAGCAGCAGCAGCAGGAGAACCTATTATCTCTGTAATCTGGTAATAACTGGCATTAGTAGAGCCCTCAGGGTGACTATTTGAATGCTTTACAATCCTCACAAAATGAATGAGGTACTTTTTATTATTTGTTCCTATAGCCAAACTGATAGTAAATGTGACAAGTTCAGATCTAAATCATGGGCCCTTCCCATTAATCTAGAGGTAATTAGAATGTTCAAGATACTACTGAGAACAAGTTGGCCTAATTATTATGGTATTGGTCCTTGTAATCAGCTATTAAAGAAAAATAAAAAATAGGCTTGGAAATTGCTACCTGTCTTACTGTGTGTCTGTAACGAAAGACCCAATCCAGCAGATTTTTGTTCATGTATCTTTATCTGAGTGTTTCCTCTGGTATCATAATCATAATGTGGTTTCTCAGAATGTATGTGCAAATAAATTGGCTTTTTCAATTACTATTTGGTAGCAAATGAGTAAACATTTATTCCCCTCATGCAAATAATTTAAAAAAACAAAATATAATCGATCTACTGTCAGAAATTATCCATTGTAACTGCAAACACGTGGGTATGAAAACAAGCTGGAAAATGGAAAAAAAATAGATGGCAGATGAAGCTGCATAGAGAACTTTTAAAACCATTCTGATTCTGATTTTGCCACTCTGAGCAACACTGAGGCCATGGCTACACTTACAGTTCTGCAGCGCTGGTAGTTACAGCTGTGTTCGTACAGTGGTGTAGGGCCAGCTCTGCAGTGTGGCCACACTGACAACTACCAGCGCTACAGTGTGGCCACATTTGCAGCATTTGCAGTGCTGTTGGGAGTGGTGCATTGTGGACACCTATCCCAGCATTCAAGTGGCTGCAACGTGCTTTTCAAAAGAGGGGGGTGGGGTGGAATGTGACAGGGAGCGTGGGGGAGACAGACAGAATGGATTTTTGGAGCTGACACTGTTCTCAGCTCCCTGCCTTCCAAGTTCTAAGGACTGGAAGACACACAGTGCCTACCTTCAATCATTTTAAAAGTTCTGACCCCTTCCCCCACCCATCTCTCATTCACTAAATGCAAATTATGCACTCCTAAATAGCCATCAGACCAGACAAGCATCTGCTCAACATGGACTTCCCCCTCCCCCTCTGCCGTGTGAGCGTGCTGTTTCTCTCTTCAAGCAAACAGCTGTGAACATTCCAAAGTAATTTCCCTGCCTGCCTCCGCTCACTCAGCAAACAGGAGCTGTGTTTGTTTTTTAAATAAGCAGTTTGGCTGAACTCCGAGCTCCCCCTTTCTTCCGGTTTGTTGTGGACAGGAATTCTGGGATACCTCCTTATACCCCGGAGGTCAATAAAAGCGCTGGTGGGGTCCACACTTGCTGACCAGCACTGGATCTCCAGCGCTGGAATCGCTACATCCGAGGCTCGACCGAGTGTACAGCCAGCGCTGCAACCAGGGAGTTGCAGCGCTGGCCGTGCTTTGCAAGTGTGGCCACATCCTAAGTTGCAGAGCTGTAACCCCCTCACCAGCGCTGCAACTCTCTAGTGTAGCCATGGCCTGAGTAAGATCCTATTCATATGAATAGTCCCAGAGACTACTCACATGAATGAGGTGACAATAAGGATGAGAGCACTGGGTCGTGTATTCATAAACCATTCGGCTTACATGACCTATTTTCTTTTGTGGGCATGGAACAAATAAATAAATATTCATTTATTTGTAATTTACAAAGCATATTTCATAAACAGAGCACCTAACTCTAATAGATTCCTAGTTTCCAAGGCCAGAAGAACTGTTGTGATCATCTAGTTTGACCTTGTGTATAACACATGCCATAGAGCTTCCCAAAATAATTCCTAGAGCATATCTTTTAGAAAAACATCCAGTTTTGTTTAAAAATTTATAGTAATGTAGAATCCACAAGAATCTTGGCAAGTTATTCAAGTGGCTAATTACTCTGACCATTAAAAACATATGCCTCATTTCCAGTCTCAATTTGTCTAGCTTCAGCTTCCAAATAGTGCTCATAACACCACGGGTGTGGGTTCTATCCCTGTATGAGCCACCAAATATGTTATGTTGTATTGATCCAAAGGTCTAAAGAAATAATGGCATTATAAACTCTTTCACTGTCCAACACTAAACAGTGTTATAAAGGTTCAGGGGTGGGTTCTACAGAGACTTTGGTTTACTTAAATATTTGGCAAACACCCAAAGCATTCATTCTAAAGTTGAAAATTTATTGATTAAATACAAGAAAAAAACAAGAAATTAAAACAAGCATTTATATTAAAACGGAAACTGAGTGATTATGCACAAGAAACAAAAAAAAATAAATTCTTTCTTCTTTCAGGCAAAACTTCAGGACCAGACTTCAAAGAGAAACTGCTGAGCTTCAGTTCATCTGCAAATTTGACAACATCAGCTCAGGATTAAACAAAGACTGTGAATGGCTTGCCAACTACAAAACCAGTTTCTCCTCCCTTGGTTTTCACACCTCAACTGCTAGAAAGGGATATGGGGGCCATAGTGATTCACAAGCAAAAAAGCACACGTCATTCTGGGATGTATTAGCAGGAGTATTGTAAGCAAGGCCATGGCTACACTGGCGCTTTACAGCGCTGCAACTTTCTTGCTCAGGGGTGTGAAAAAACACACCCCTGAGCGCTGCAAGATACAGCGCTGTAAAGCGTCAGTGTAAACAGTGAGGAGGTGGAGTACGTGCAGTGCTGGGAGAGCTCTCTCCCAGCACTGGCGCTGCAACTACACTCACACTTCAAAGCGCTGCAGCAGCAGTGCTCCCGCAGCCAGCGCTTTGAAGTTTCGAGTGTAGCCAGACCCTAAGACTCAAGAACTAACTCTTCCGCTCAGCTAGGGTATTGTGTCCAATTCTTGGTACCACATTTCAGGAAAGGCATGGACAGAGAAGAACAACAAAAACGATTAAAAGTCTAGAAAACATGATCTCTGAGGGTTTGTCTAGTTTCGAGAAGAGAACACTGAGGAGGGACCTGATAACAGTTTTCAAGTACATAAAGGTTGTTACAAGGAGGAGAAAGAAAAAAATTGTTCTCTTTAACCTCTGAGGATAGGACAAGAAGTAATGGGCTTAAGTTGCAGCAACGGATAGAGTGGTGAATCACTGGAATAAATTGCCTAAGGAGGTTGTGGAATCTCCATCACTGGAGATTTTAAAGAGCAAGTTAGACAAACACCTGCCAGGGATGGTTTAGATAATACTTAGTTCTGCCAGAAGTGCAGGGCACTGGACTAGAATACCTCTTGAGGTCCCTTCCAGTTCTATGATTCTATGAGTCTATCTTGGGGTCAGGGAGGATATGATGAGATGAGACAAGCTGGGAAGCAAGGGGTGAGGAGGGGGCAGGAGATGATTTTTTTTTCCAAAGTCTCTTTTTAAGAAACCCCAAAAGGAGAAAAGTGGGCAGTATAGGTCATCCCTCATTATTTTGTGCATCAATTAGGCCTACTATCTGCCACACCAATTTGATCCATTAGCTTCTGGTTCCACACCTTTTCTTTAAACTAGGGCAGTCAAGAGATTAAAAAAATTAATCACGATTAATCACACTGTTAAACAATAATAGAATACCATTTATTTAAATATTTTTTGATTTTTTTACATTTTCAAATATACTGATTTCAATTACAGCACTGAACAGAAAACATATAGTGCTCACTTTATATTTATTTTTATTACAATTATTTGTGCTATAAAAAAACAAAAGAAATAATATTTTTCAATTCACATCATACAAATACTGTAATACAATCTCTTTAATATGAAAATTGAACTTACAAATGTAGAATGATATACAAAAAATAACTACATTCAAAAATAAAACAATGTAAAACTTTAGAGCCTACAAGTCCACTCAGTCCTATTTCTTGTTCAGTCAGTCACTCGGACAAAGAAGTTTGTTTACATTTGCAGGACATAGTGCTGCCTACTTCTTGCTGCCATACATGCTTCAACCACATTTCCAAAGGACATGTATCCATGCTAATGCGGTGTTCTGCTCGATAATGATCCAAAGCAGTACAGACCTATGCATGTTCACTTTCATCATCTGAGTCAGATGCCACCAGCAGAAGGTTAATTTTCTTTTTTGGTGGTTAGGGTTCCGTAGTTTCTGCATAAGACTTCGGAAAGCATGCCCCACGTTCCCGTCTTAATCAGATTTTGGAAGGCATTTCAGATTCTAAAACCTTGGGTCAAGTGTGGTAGCTATCTTTAGAAATCTCACATTGGTACCTTCTTTGCATTTTGTCAGATCTGCAGTGAAAGTGTTCTTAAAATGAACAACATGTGCTAGGTCATCATCCGAGACTACTATAATATGAACTATATGGCAGAACATGGGTAAAACAAAGCAAGAGACATACTATTCTCCTCCAAGGTGTTCAATCAAAAATTTAATTAATGCATTTTTTTTAATGAGCATCATCAGCATGGAAGCATGTCCTCTGGAATGGTGGCCAAAGCATGAAGGGGCATATGAATGTTTAGTCTAACTGGCATGTAAATACCTTGCAATGCTGACTACAAATGTGCCATGTGAACACCTGTTCTCACTTTCTGGTGACAATGTAAATAAGAAGCTGGCAGCATTATCTCCATAAAGGTAAACAAAGTTGTTTGTCTTCATGACTGGCTGAACAAGAAGTAAGACTGAGTGGACTTGTAGGCTCTAGAGTTTTACAGTGTTTTGTTTTTGAGTGCAGTTAAATAAAAAAACTACATTTGTAAGTTTCACTTTTATGATAAAGAGATTGAATTACGGTATTGTATGAGCATAATTGAAAAATATTATTTCTTTTGTTTATCATTTTTACGGTGCAAATATTTGTAATAAAATAATAATATAAAGTGAGTACTCTATACTTTGTATTTGGTATTGTAATTGAAATAAATATATTTGAAAATGTAGAAAAACATCCAAATATATAGAATACATTTCAGTTGGTATTCTATTGTTTAACAGTGTGATTAAAACTGCAATTATTGTGATTAATTTTTTTAATCACAATTTTTTTTGTTAATTCTGTAAGTTAACTGTGATTAATCAACAGCCCTACTATTAACCAAAGATGATTTCTACTGTCCTTGAAACACATCAGCAGCCCCTTTTTCTCTGGACTAACTCAGTCTCTCTATCTGGTTTTCCTGCACTTATTCATAACATTTATCATTGAAAACAACTTGGCCTATTTTCCATGATTAGTTTCCAAGCAGGCAAAAAGTTATAGGTTATTGTGACATACTATGAACTTTCACATACATTTTACATTTGAGCTTACAAATGGGTAAAATTTTAGCTACAATAATCACAACAGAATCCTTTTTTTTTATGAACCAATTTTGCCTAGGATGGGACATTAATTTATAAAATCACAATTATGAATAAACTTAAAACTTAATATTTACTTAACATTGCATAAATTTAAATTTGCTTGGTACTACTTCTATTCCATTCTGACATCATAGTAGTTTCTACAACAGTTATTTGTAATGTCACAAACAAATGATTATGACTTCAGCTGAGGGATGAGATTTAAATTGCAAGATCAGATGAACTCTTAAAGAATAAAGATACTTTTCGAGTAAATAACTATAATGAAAGCGAATAAGTGAAGACTAATACAGAAAATTTAGGTTATACAAGCAGGAATTCCTCAACATAATTTTTTGAGTTTTCCATGGAGTATATCAGGAAAACTAAATAATAAATATTACGGGCAACTAACTGCAAAAATGGCCAAAATTTAAAGAAATCTGTTGCCCGAAATACTTATTCTTTGTAACAGTTTTTATGCTCAGTATAACTGCACAATATATTTAATGCCAATTTATTCAGAAAATAATATTTTCTCTGTTAAGTACTTTAACACTAGCAAGCCGGCTTGGATTAAAAGCAAGGGACAATTCACCTGGCTATGACCCTTAAAAGCATCTCAAGAGGCATTGGGATTGTAGGTGGATGTCAAAGAGATGTTAATTAGGCTGATAAATATAAAACCACTGGCTTGTGTTGATAAAAATCAAGAGTAGATGCTGAATGTGTTTGTTGTGTTTACATATATCCTGTTAAAGTTTACAAATATAACCAAATTAGCTTGCAGATGCTAAATCCTTTTCATGTGTTGTAATTTGATACTACCTTTACCTTATGTATGCACCTATACTCAGTTGTTAGTAGATAAAAATCCTGTATTTAGCATTTAGATGAATTTACTAAAATGGTAATGTTATTGACACGAGCTATCTGAAGCTTGTTGACTCTCATTGAAAAACCACCTGTAAAACACCTTAGTAGTTTTTAATGGCTGTATCAGTTGAGTGTCCCATCAACAGAAGCATGGGTCATTACATTAAACAATGGGGCTCACAGGCTGCCTTTATAGCTTCATTCTTCATCAAAGGAAGTTCCCAGCTGGGGATGCGGACCTTCAGCTTGCCAGCCTGTTTCAGCTATAAAAAGAGAAACATTGGAAATGTACAGGTGGCTCTGATCTTTCTGGGAGCTATCTGGGGAGCTATTCCAGATGCAAGACAGGACTCCCCAAATCCACTTTGGTTAAACCCTGAGGAACTTGTGAAAGGACTCTAAGGCCTGGTCTGCATTGTGGGATTAAGCCAAATTTAGCTGTTTTAGGTCGATTTAAAAATGAATGTGTCCACACAACCAACCCTGTTCCGTTGACCTAAAGGGCTCTTAAAATCGACTTCTGTACTCCTCCCTGGCAAGGGGAGTAGTGCTAAAATCGACTTTGCTGGGTCGAATTTGGAGTAATGAGGATGCAAATCGACAGTATTGGCCTCCAGAAGCTATCCCAGAGTGCTCTATTGTGACTGCTCTGGACAGCACTTTGTATTCTGATGCACTAGCCAGGTACACAGGAGAGGCTCCAGGAACTTTTGAATTTCATTTCCTGTTTGGTCAGCAGGGCAAACTCAGCAGTACAGGTGACCATGCAGTCCCCCAAGAATCTTAGAGCTTAGAATGTTTCTACGCTCCCCATATCATCTCTGTCCCTGAGGTTATCTCAGATTAGAAGACAAAAAAACCGCATTCGCGATTACATGTATTCCGAGCTCATGCAGTCCTCCCACCTTGTTAGGGCACAGCTTAATGCATGGAGGCATTCAGTGGCAGAGGTCAGGAAAGGACATGATGAAGCATCTGTTGAGGGGGCAAACGGACATGATGATGAAGCATATGTTGGAGCTTCAGGAAAGCCAACAAGAGCACAAACCCCTGCTGCATCCACTGTATAACTGCCTACCCTCATCCCCATGTTCCATAGCCTCCTCACCTAGATGCTCAAGAACACAGGGTGGGGGGGAAGGCTACGGGCACTCAGCCACTCCACCACAGAAGATGGCCAAAGCAACAGAAGGCTGTCATTCAAACAATTAGATTTTTAGTGTGGCTACAATAAGCAATGTGGCCTTGTCCTTCCCTCCTCCCCCACCCCACCTTGTCCATTATCTCATTTTTTTTAATTAATAAAGAAAGAATGCACTGTTTCAAAATAATAGCTACTTTATTTCGAAGGAGGGAGGGTGGTTGGCTTACAGGGAATTAAAATCAACAAAGGGGGCAGGTTTGCATTAAGGAGAAACACACACAATTGTCACACCGCAGCCTGGCCAGTCATGAAACTGGTTTTCAAAGCCTCTCTGATGCACACCACGCCTTGCTGCTCTCTTCTAATTGCCCTAGTGTCTGGCACAATATGATTGTCTGCCGTTGCTTTCACGGAGGGAGAGGCGACTGACGAAATGTACTCCAAACCACCCCCACAATGTTTTTTGTCCTATCGGGCATTGGGAGCTTAACCCAGAATTCCAATGGGTGGCAGAGACTGAGGGAACTACCACAGTGCACTGCTCCAGAAGTCGATGCTAGGCATGGTAGTGAGGATGCACTCCGCCGACCTAATGCTCTTAGTGTGGACATGTGCTATCGACTGTATAAAATCAATTTATAAAAATCGACTTCTATAAAAGTGACCTAATTTCGTAGTGTAGACATACCCTAAGAGACATGCAGAATTAGCAGACATTACACCTATGCTAAACAACTTGACTCAATATATCCTGAACTACAGATTCTGAAATCAATCGTAAAGTATATGATTCACTTTGACCATTTAATAACTTTTCTCTGTTCTTTCTTATTAATAAATCTTTAGTTAACTTATTAAAGATTGGCTGCAGCATGGTATTTTGGTGAGATCCTGAAGTGTATGTATATATTGACTTGGGTATCGTTGCTGGTCCTTTAGGATTGGAAGAGCCCTATATGTGGTGGTTTGATTTTAATAATCATACATAATAAAAGTCCAATTATCTGAGAGGGAAGCCAGGGGCTGGAATGCCTAGGAGGGATGTGTTTTGGTATCTTGTTAACCAATGTGGTGGTACAAGAGCTCATTTTTGTTATTGGCTTGGTGAAATCTAATTATGGAATAAACCTCAGCTTTGGGGTGTATCCACCCTATTTCTCATAGTCTGTCCTCAATCTGGCATTCTCAATGGTGACCCATATCAGGCAAAGTGACGAGTACATCTGGCTACAATTTAGGAAAAGGGTGCTCCCTTATTTTTTCTATTAAAAACTGTAAAATTAATTAGGACCTTTCTGAATATCTATCTATCTAATTGGATTTTTTTGCTAATGTAGCTGTATTTAGAAGTGCTGAATTTGAAGAAGTTATTTTGAAAATGTGCTAAACCACATAGAACACATATGCGGTGGTGATATCTATGCGAATGCAGTCGTGATAGATTGCACATGCATGTGGTAAATGTATTTATCACTCATCTTTGACTATATCACCTTCCTTCTGCCATTTCACACAGCATTTATTCTAATATTATAACCTTCTAGGCAGCTTCAGTTACCTTTAAAAAAAAAAATCAGACTGCCAGCAAAATGTTCCTTCTTCACAGAAATATAGAAATCCCCAAAATATGACTCTGGCCCCAAACCCAAACTTGACATGATTGATTCCAGGGTTGGTGATAGGTTTTCTGTACATAAATGTCACAAGGTTAAGCATTAATGTCTCCCTACATGTGACTGGGCTAGAAGATGGTCTCAATTTTTTTTTAAACTTTCTAAAGTAGATTTCTGTTTTTCTACCTATGGGACAGATATAGAATACATGATGGTATGTTATGGAATAACATCTTTATCCACACACACTGAGCTGGGATGACCTGCATAACAGTCATAGTTTTACCACTTGTGAATGATGCATTTAAAGCAATATTGCATGTTGTTGTCCTACATCCTTGGAGTAAGTCATAAGACCTGATCTTCAATGCAAATAATATGACCCTCCCAAACTTATGCTGATAAATCCTCTATTTCACATCACACAAACATTTATTCCCTATATACAATTTAAAAAATGAGCCTTCTTCTCTTCTCCCTATCCCCCAAAATGTATACTATGAATAAGGCTAAGATTTTGTCACCAATCTTTTTAGTAAAAGATGCAGACAGGTCAGAGGCAATAAATTAAAATTCATAGAAACCCGTGACCTCTGCATGACAAAATGGGGAGAGGCCAGGACCCCAGACAACCCATGGGGGGCCCTGGCTTGGAGCTCCAGGGCCCCCTCCCATGGAGCTCCAGGGTCCTGCACCGCCAGAGGCTGGAGCTGCGGGGTCCCTCTGCAGCCCACGGTTGGAGCTCCAGGGGTTCCCATTGCCCACAGTAGCTGGGAGCTCTGCTCCCCCTGTGGTGGCTCGGAGCTCCAGGGGGTCCCCACCGCGCATGGTGGCTTGAAGGTACAGAGTGCCCTCTGGGGGGACCCTGCAGCTCCCAGCCATGCAAGCTAAAATCACGATGGTCTCTGGAAGTTAAGGATTCTGTGACTTATGCGACCTGTGACAAAATCATAGCCTTAACTATGAGTAAAGTCCTGGCTCCATTGAAGTCAACATCACTGTAAATTTCCATGAGAAAAAATTAAATTCAAGTTTTAAAAATGGTTCTTTACTCAAAGATCACTCACGTTTTATCAACACATCCATAGTTCTAATATCTCTAAGGGATACAAGATATTTTTAGAAGATTTTCCAAAATGTTCTTTTAGATGCTGCAGGAGGATTTCAAATCTTTACTCATGCTGGAAGGTTCTCTCTATCAGGTACATAAAAGATTCACTCTCACACTCATTTTACCTTTGCTGTTTCTGAACTCTGCTGTGTGGAAAAAAATTGTCATCTCCATGAAAAAAACTGGTGTCGGGTAGGTGGTTTGGTTTGGTAGTTTGGTTTGGTTTTTTTATGGCATCACCTCACTTTTTCTCTGCACTCCTTGTAATACAAAGACCTTGTGTACATGGAAACCTGACTCCTATTCTAACTGGCAAAAAATTGTGCAAGGAGCAAAGTTAGTTGAAATTGCAGTGGCTTGTGGGTAGGGTCGTGTTGTTCCATCTAACTATGTACTAAAAGATGTCTGAACAGTCCAAGAGTCAATCAGGGGTGTGGTGGGTTGGACTTCCTGTCTGGGATGCCACCTGATGTACTGGGATTTCATTGAGCCTCACTGCTCCACTAGCCTGGGCTCCCTCTCCATGTTTTTTCTGAACCAGGCTCTCCAGCCTCTGGCAGCACACACACACAGGTAGGGACACACCAGCTGTAGAATCACACAGAGTCTGCAAACAGCTCTCTATGAGAAGACTCAGCTAGGAAATTGCCCAGCACTCAAGTGCAGCTCCCCTCTGGAAAGTACACCCAAAATAATATTGTAGAGAAATCTTTACAACTTAAGCTCATAAATGCTTCCTCAGTGTGGAGGAAGATATGCACAACTTCTTGTCCCCCCATTATAATTGGCACAAACTGGATTTTATAATAAACAAAAATAGGTTTATTATCTACAAAAGGCAGATTTTAAGTGATTATAAGGGATAGCAAACAGAACAAGGAAGATTACTAAGCAATAAAACAAAACATGCTTAAGATCTTAAAGACACTGGTTTCAAGCTGTAATTTCTGGCCCTAAATGTTGCTTTTGGACCAGTTGCAGAAATTCTTGAAGGTTAGCTACCCTGCTTGCAGCTTAAATCTTCAAACACCATATTTACAGACTAAATCCCTTTTCCAGCCAGGGCTCAATTCTTCCCTTCCGTCCCCCCTGCCCCTCCCCTGTGTCTTTGTTTCTCAGATCTTTCCAGCTGTCATCTTCGGTGGGGATTCAGTGAAATGTGAACCAAGATCAACTTATTCCCCAACCTTAAATACATAATGTGGGAACCTTTTGTTTCCTAGTCTTGATCTCCCCTCCTTTGAGAGGAAAATCACTAGAAGTCCAAGATGGTGTTTAGTACCAGGTGACATGACCACCTGACCTTGTAGTGTCCCAGGACTCTTCTCAGGAAGGAGAGAGATTAGTATCTTCAAAGTCTTATTGTGTCTTCTTAATGGCCCATCAACGCTGATGGCCTGTTATCTGGTTGGTGTTTCCCAAGTACATAGTCAATATTCCTAACTTTAGATAGCTATGTAACAATTAAAACTGTGAGTGTACTTGCATACATGCATACAAATTGGATAATCACATTCATTATTGTAACCTTTCCGATGATATCTTACATGAGCCATCTTGCATAAAATATGTCTTAGTTATGCCATATTCATATCATAAGCATATTTCTATAAAGAATATGGAGCATCATGTTACAAGGGGCTTGGGACTTCAAGGAGGAGAATGTATTTGTTGGAATTCTGGGAAAGAATAGGTTCCTCAGAGGAGGAATTTTTTCAAATTTCCTTTGTACCAAGCTCTATGAAGCCTACATCGCAAAACCTGGATCTTGCTTTGGTTTACTGCTAGCAGAGGGATTTCAGTTTTGCAAAAACAGGGCAAAAAGCTGTTTGCCGCTGAGAACTTGCTGGTGGTTTGCAGAGAGCTGGTTGGTCACGTGGTGCTGCTCCTTCTTTCAAGCTGCTAAATTGAATTTAAAGAAATTAACCATAGATGAAATTCTTTCCTAATGTTACTTTTTTATTGAAGAATTCGTTGTGTACAACAAGGAGGGAATCCATGAGATTATCTTTCTATCAAGTTGTGGTCCACTCTGTAGACTTTTGTTTTATGAAAAGGCCTAAGATCCCCTACTACATGCTGTTAAGAAACAGATGCCCAAAATATATTTACTGTAAATATATTAATGGTTTATTTCATTCAAATAGTCAAGAAGTGTTTTATATGCTATGATTACCACGAACATATATTTGAGGAAAATGAAACTTTTTAAAACAAAGATATGTTTGTGTAATCATAGCATATAAAAGACTTCCTGACTATTTGAATGAAATAAACCACTAATATATTTAATGGAGAAAAAGTAGCCAATGATTAAAAAAAAATTATGAACAAGATAAAGAATAAAAAATATATAGATATGATCATTTGCTGTTTGATAAGAGTTGTACTTGTTATATGAATTTTAGTGAGTGTGTAATATTGTATTTTACACATTATGGTATCTGACAAACAGACAGAAATAGAGAGAACCTGTAGGGGGAAAAATATTAACATACTGCTCCCAAAAGAGAGCACCCCCAGAGGTTTGGAGACCCTTTGAAAGGCATCACAGTATTAGATGTCAATAATAAGGCCTTCTTAATTTTTTTTTATGCACGACATTTGTGTACTTATGTCATAAACAGATAGTTAAGGGTTAATGTCTCTTTTACCTGTAAAGGGTTACAAGCAGTGAACCTAGACCACCTGACCAGAGGACCAATCAGAAGACAAGATACTTTCAAATCTCGGTGGAGGAAAGTCTTCGTTTTGTGTGTTTTCTTTGTCTGTTGTTCTCTCTGGGTTCTGAGAGTGCCCAGACGTACCTACAGGCTCTCTAATTTTCTGTTCAAATAGTGAGTACAAGTACAAAGGCGGTTTAGTCTTTTTGATTGTTTTCTTTATTTGCAAATGTGTATTTGCTGGAACGATTGTAATTTGTATTTGTGCTGGGGGAAGGCTTTTCTCTAGTGTCTATAAGCTAAAAGACCCTGTAACATTTACCATCTAAACTACAGAGACAACTTTTACTTTTTTTTCTTTCTTTTATTAAAAGTTTTTCTTTTTTAAGACCTGATTGATTTTTTCCCCTTGTTGAGGCTCAAGGGAATTGAGTCTGTACTCATCAGGGAATTGGTGGGAGACAGGGAGAGAAAAGAGGCGGGGAGAAGGTGCATTTCCCTTTGTTTTAAGATTCAAGGAGTTTGAATCACAGTGATCTTCCAGGGTAACCCTTGGGAGAGGCAACGGTGGGGGAAAGGGTTTACTTTCTTTGTGTAAGATCCAGGGGGTCTGGGTCTTGGGGTCCTCTCAGAAGGTTTTGGGGGGACTAGAGTGTACCAGGCACTGCAAGTCCTGATTGGTGGCAGCACTACAAGTACTGAGCTGGTAATTGAGCTTAGAGGAATTCATGCTGGTACCCCATCTTTTGGACGCTAAGGTTCAGCATGGGGAATTATACCATGACAACTTAGATTAAGAAATGTCCCCTTTACACGGCTTCAAAAGAATCATCTGAATTGGGCAAAACATTGTGAAGTCCTTCAAAAAGAACACAAGTAAATAAGAAAGAGGCATTTGAACAGATCATGCACTGAAAGAAAGGAAATAATGACCAAATATGTTGTAACTTAGAAATAAAAGTTGTAACTGGGTTATCAGTTAATATCTGAACCAAGCAATTAGGTTATGTACAGTGATCTAATGAAGATTTTTAGCACCTGGGCACACACATCTCTGAGGAGTAAGAGAAGAGACCCTCCAGTGGTGGAGACTTCCTAGTGAACCAGTCAGCTAACAATACACAACTGCTTAGGCCAAGCCTTCATGGTAACTCAGTAGATATCCTCGTGTCATGGACATTCAGTACATACCCTAATAACAGCTTTATAAAAACACAATGTGTTCCATGAAGAGTTTGGAGGCAGTTCCCACCCTCCAGTGATCCATGGTGGGTTAAATGAAATAATGTGTTTAAAGAAAATTCATGGAAAACAGAGTCAAACCAGTTTAGAATAGGAGGGAGGAGGGATAGAGAGGAAAGAAGGAAGAAAGGAAATGAATGTGCAAGGAGGCTCCTTTCTCTAAAGGATTGTCGCAATTTAAATGCTTAAGTGTAGGAACTAATCTATTCATCCATGATCTTCCTAAAATGGGTGGGGAGAGATAGACAAGGTGGTACTATGGTCCTTTTCTTTCCTTTTCAGAGCTAGCCTGACATACATGCAGCAGACTATTTGCCTTTCTGTGGCACAAACCATTCACAAACTCCCAGTGGTTTGGAGTGACTTTCCACCACCCCCTCTTTCAAGGCAATGGCTAAAAATCAGAGTTGATTCCTTAAGAAATCCATAACTAAATCCAAAGTATTACTAGCTCTTAAGTATGTATTGTCTTTATTGTAATTATAGTTTATTATATTGTCCTGTGAGGGCTACTTTTAATGTCTGGTATAGTTAAGTCCTCTATACTCTATATCCTTCCTCTTTGACAGTGTCAACAGGAGCTTTCACCTATTATTGGAAAAGGGACTACTTCACTATTAGCATCTTGAGCATGTGGGTTGCATCTCTGACCTTCTTGGGTAATAGGACCTATTGCCCATGAATTTATCTAGTTCTTTTCTGAACCCAGTTATACTTTTGGCCCTCACAACACACCATGGAAATGAGTTTCACAGGTTAATTGTGTGTTGTATAAAAAATAATTTCCTCTCATTTATATTAAGCCTGCTGCCAACTAATTTCATTGGATAACACCTGGTTTTTGTTTTGTGGGAAAGGGTAAATAGCACTTCTCTATTCACTTTCTCCACACGATTCATGATATTATAGACTTCTATCATTTCTTCCCTTAGTCATCTTTTTTCTAAGATGAACATCCCTAATCTTTTTATTCGCTCTTTGTATGGAAGCTGTTCCATAACCTAGAACAGCGGTTCTCAAACTTCATTGCACAGCGACCCCCTTCTGATAAAACAATTACTGCATGACTCCATGATGGGGGACCAAAGCGTGAGCCTGCCTGAGCCTTGCTGCCCCAGGTGGGGAGTCCAAAGCCAAAGCCCAAGCCCACCACCCCAGGCAGAGGAAGAAAGCAAAGCCAAAGCCCAAAGTCTTCAGCCCTGGGCACGGAGCTTGCAACCTGATACCCGCTGCCCAGGGCTGAAGCCGAAGCCTAAGCCCTGCTACACAGGGCTGAAGTCCTCAGGCTTTGGCTTTGGCTCTGAGGCCTTAGAAATTCTAACACCAGTCCTGGAGACCCTATTAAAATAGGGTTGTGACTTTGGAGAGTGGTTTGAGAACCACTGACCTAGGAAGTTATTTTCCCTTTGTGAAGATAATGCTGCTGTAAAGATTGGGGCTTAAGTCTACAGATGGCATTGACAAGACATGTGGGAGAGACAGGGATTTCATATGAAACAGATAGTCGTCTATAGAGTTTGTTAAAAGACTTTGTGTAAAATTCTGTCCTTGGATACATGTGCCATTGCTGACGACTTTAATGAGAGCTGTGTGCCACTTTCCAGTGGCAGAATTTGGCATCTAGAGAAATTGCCTACCAGAAAACCAAAGTTTACAGTGCTCAACCCATAGGTCTCTTTTGGTTGCTATTGATGGTAAAATATAAGAGAAAAGCAGAGCTCATTGGCAAAAGTTGCTTCTTGTTTCCCTTGACTGCTTTTTCTCTCAGGAGTTTACTTTATTTTAGAATCATATTGTTACATGATATGCCTGGAAAAGTCCACTCCAGCCATCTAATTCAACCTCTTTGCCAGGCTCTATGTTCTACGCAGTCAGCCAGGTTGGAGTGATGGTTGAAGCTAGACACAGAGTTGGAAGTGGGCTGAGAGCAGTACTGAAACAAGAGTCCAGGGACAGGCTGTGGGTTTGAACTGGGGTCAGAATTCATGGACATGCCAAATCAGGATCGTAGTCAGAGTCCAGAGGTTAGGTCAGGTTGGAGTCAGCCCAAGGGTCTGAGGTCAGGAGGCAGGTACAGAGCTGGAGTGGGTCAAGAACAGGGCTGGAGCAGGTTCAGAATAGGGCATGGACAAATCTAGAGCAGGCTGAAACAAAGTTCAGGCAAGGGTGTCAGGAAGAGTGACAGGATCAAGCACAGGCTGGAAACCTAGGGAGTCTGTAACACCATGAGGCAGCAGGATAGTCCCTAGCTGAGTAGTGCTGTTGCACAGATTAACTTGAGACTCTGGTAGTGAAGTTGAAATACCTGTGCCTTGGAGTCATCTGACCCAGGCCCTGCTCAGGGATACCTTACTGCCTCATGCCTGAGGGTTGAGTCACTGCAGGCTCTGCTGGAAGGATATGTCATTTTTGCCTATTGAGTTCCTGAGGGAATGGATGGGCAGAAGCTCACCCACATCTAAAGACCACTCTCCCCAATCTAAGGGGAAGAGCCACTGAACATAGGGCTCAAATAAAGTTGGGGAACAACAAATGATAAAACAGGGTTAGGAGTGAGGGTGACAGGGAGCCAAATGGGGACACTGAGCAGAGAACCCCGGACAGTGTCCACTGCTCCTCAAAGGCGTCCAAGGAGCCAGTGGACACAGCCCAGAGAAACTCTGCCATGGGACATGACCTATGAGAGGAGCGGAAATAGGCCCCACAGTCACAGAGCACCTCCCTGTCCACTTCCTGGTACGATGGAAGGTCACCTTGGCCAGTGCCAGGAGGAGGTTGGCGATTTCCTGTGGCCACAGATGGGGTATGCATAAAGCAGGAGGTGCAGGGAGAAATGCAGCCAGAAACTGAGGAGAAGGTTCTGGAGGAGCTAGAAAAGGGGCTGCAACATGACACACTCAAGGTAGATGTGCGCCAGCATCTCCCTATCTCCTCAGAAGGGGCAAGTGTTGGGGAGGGGGTGAACCACATTGGGTACACGCCTGTGCTCATGGCTAATATCCCTGGTGGGCCAGGGGACCAAGGTGGAATACAGATAGGCCCACTGGGGCTCCTCACCCTCCACAGGTGGGTAGAAGGTCCCAGCCCTTAGTGTCAGGGTAGGACATGGGTAAGGAAGTGAAGGGTATGGAGCACAAGCATGTGCAGCTGTTTCCAAAGTCAGTTTAGAAACTGACTGGCTGCAGGTCGCACAGTCAGGTTGAGTGGTGTGGAGGGGGCAGCCAGGGAGGCTCTTGGAGCAGAGGCCTGATGGTGAAGTCCAGAGAGCCAGGGGTGAGAGTGGGTGGGGAACACCCTCCTGCAGGACCTGCTTCAAGAAGGCCCAAGAGACAGGAGGTAAATCATTGTAGCTGAATGAGCAGCTCTGGTCCGGCTGCTGGTTTGTTTCACTCTTGCATCAAGCGCTGTGTGAATATTCTGACATTTTCTCATTCTGATCAAGCCCAGGAACAGAGACAGCTTTTCTTGAAGCATGTTTCCTTTTCTGGACACATCCCAGTAGCACAGAGGTGCTCTAATATGGAACAATGAAAAAAGTCAGCTAAATCTTTTGAGATCTCCTGAAGTTTAGTTCTGACTTAAAGTTTTCAGGAAAATTTCAAGGCATTATTACTTCATTCTAACTTTATTTATTTGGCCATACTAATAACTCTATTGTATCTATCACTATTTGCTTCAAAATCCTAATATCTGTTTTATGTCATATCCTATTCTATGGGTTTATCATGTTTCCTATTGCTTTGTCACAGTCCACATAACTTGAAGAATCATTTGGTTTTGGAGGAAAAAGTGAGTGTGTGTGGGGAGGGAGGGGTTAATGACCTTGAGAGATGATATAGCAGGTAGCTTGCAAATGCAGACACACTATTACTAATCCTGTAATACCATTGTCTTCAAAAGTAGAACACACATTAGCCTACACTAATTCAATCTCCGTATGACTCCTCCATGACACATTTCTGTCCTTAATCTCTATAAATGGCTTTTGCACTATGCACTGTCAAAAATATATATATTTCTTCTGATCAATACAAAGAGAAGTTGAAAAGAGCATTATCTGCATCTTGAAAAGGCATTCTGGACAATCAATGGTCTTCAGAAGCAGGTGTTGATGAAGCAAGTATGAACAACACTGTGTAGAATTAGTAAATATTGATCTCAGTTCAAAAGAGGAAATTACCTTGTAGTTTCAGTGTCTTACTTTATTTTGTCTATAAGTTTACTAAAGCTCTGATTAGCTGATTTGGTAAACATAGTGATGCACCAGTACTGATTAGTGGGCTTGTAAGAACAAGATTCTTGAGAAGTTCTACCTGGTCACAGCATGTAATTTAAACTAGGACTGATACAAATTTGATAGGTTTTTATTACTGTTGTAAAAAAACACAAATAACTTCACAACATGTTGGTGCAAACAAAAACAAAAGGTGTACTCAAACACCAAAGAGCATGAATTATTAATTTGCATTCCCAAATTAAAATAAAGTTCTAAATCATTTTTTTTATCATTAGATAAAACATCTGATATTAGTTAAGCCTGGAGAAATTTCACTGCCAGGGTTCCACTGGCTTCCATTGGTAGAATCTAGGCTACAAGTACTCACATGGGCTGATTCTACAGTAGAACTTGCAGATAAAGAGGAATTGATCACAGAACTAAAAATTAATGGTAGCTTAGGTACAAATGATCATGACTTGGTCACATTTGTAATGTGCAAATAGAATAAAGCACAAAACAGTAATATGTAGACTTGGTGTTTTAAAGGAGGAAATATCAGAAACCTGAAAATAATTTGAACCAAATCAGCTGGGAGGAAGTATTTAATCAGAAAAATGGGAATAATAATTGGGACTTGCTTAAGAACACTTTATGAGCTGATTAAAAGCTACAATGCAGTTTAAAAAACAATCTGACATTGCGGGGAATTGAAAGCAGCTATAAATAATTATATATATATATAATGTAAGAAAGGGAAGTTGAAAGTTGAGTGTAAAAATCAGAAGCCTGGAACTGTAGAAAATTGATAAAGAAGTCACAGAATACAAAGAGCCATCTATGGCCAGCAGAATTAAGGACAATAAGGAGGGTTTTTTAAAGTATTTTAAGGACAAACAAATCCAATGATGGTATTGGTTAATTACTATATGGAAATGGTAGAATTATCAATAATAATGTAGAAAAGGCAGAACTGTTTGGTAAGTATTTTTGTTCTGTATTTGGTAAAAATCTAAATAATGTGATGATGAAGAAAATCTTTCCATTCCAAGAGTAACTCATGAGGATGTTAAACAGCAGCTACTAAAATTAGATATTTTTAAATCAACAGATCCTGATAACTGTCATCCAAGAGTTGCCAAAGGAGGGTAATATAATTTATGGAAATCAACATGGTTTTATGGAAAATACATCCTGTCAAACTAACATGATATCTTTTTGATAAGATTATAAATGTGATTGGTAAAGGTAATAGTATTGATGCAATATATGTAAACTTCTATAAAGTGCATGATTTTTATTTAAAAACTAGAAGGATATAAAATTAACACAGCGCATATTAAGTGGATTAAAAACTTGGATAACTAATAAGTCTCAAAATTAGAGCGACAGCATGCAAATAAATTTAAATGGGGAATCATTATCAAGCAGGTGTGCTTCTCTTGGAGTCTCTCAGGGACTGATTTTTGGCCTTACACTATTTAACATTTTTACCAATGACTTGGAAGAGAACATAAAATCATTGCTGGTAAAGTTTACAGATGGCACAAATATTGGGGGAGTAACAAATAATAAAGAGGACAGGGCACTGATACAGAGCGATCTGGATCATTTCATAAGCCAAGCAGAAGCAAGCAATTTGTATTTTAACATAGCTAAATGTAAATGTATACATCTAGGAACAATGAATGTAGGCCTTGCTTATAAGATGGAGGACTCTATCCTGGGAAGCAGTGATTCTGAAAAAGATTTGATGATTCTGGTAGATAATCAGCTACAAGTTCCTAGTGTGACACTGGCCAAAAGGGCAAATGCAATCCTTGGATTCATAAACAGGGGAATCTCAAGGAGGAGAGTGATTATTTTACCTCTGCATTTGCCACTGGTGCAACCACTGCTGGAAGAATACCAAGTCCAATCCTGGGCTCTACAATTCAATATGGATTTTGATAAATTGGAGAGGGTTCAGAGAAGACCTACAAGAATGATTATGGAATTAGAGAATGTCTTACAGTAATAGATGCAGGGAGTTCTGTCTATTTTAAAGAGAAAGTTAAGAGGTGATTTGATAACAATCTATAAGTGCCTAGATGGAAAATGAATATTTGACTATGAGTTCATCAGACTATCTGACAGAGGTAAAACAAGATCCAATAGCTTAAAGTTGAAGCTAGACAAACACAGACTGGAAATAAGGTGCAAGTTTTTAACAGTGAGCAATTAACCATTGGAGCAACTTACTAAATGTCATGGTGGATTCTCCATCACTGACAATTGTTAAATCAAGATTGGATATTTTTCTTTTTAAAGTTATGCTCTTGTTCAAAAGGAATTATTTTGGGGAAGTTCTTTGGCCAGAACAGAAAGTCAGAAGCTGATCAGAATAGTCCCATCTGATCTTGGAATCTATGATGGCAGAGTCTGTACTCTACAGGAGTCCTGGAAACATCCAGCACAACACAGCCAGTAATGGGGTGAGGACAGGGTACCAAGAAGATGTTCTGATTAAGCACATATCCCTGGCAGCCTGCAACAGCACATGGAGTCCCAGCAACAAACTGAAGCTGCCATCACACCCGTTGGAATTACTCTGGATTTTACTGAGACTGAAATCAGGTCTAGTGTTTCCAAATTACAGTCAAAGACCCTTATTTTGTATCAGGTTTTTTTTATTTACAATAATTCAGTATTATTATATACATCAGATATAGAAAAGACGTAGGGTGACATCCTAGTCCCACTGAAGTCAACGAGAGTTTTGCCATTGACTTCAATGAGGCCAGAATTTCACTCCTCTTGAGCAGTCTAGCCCAGCACCCCTGCAAGTGAAGAATTGTTTCCTAGACATGTAGGATGAAAATCTGCCTATTTCCTTTGCAAGCAAGCAAGGTCCAAGACTCAATGGAAATTGTGCTGGGTGGAGCTGGTTGGAAACTTTTTGGCAAGGTTTTTGTTTTTTGTTTTTTTGTTTTTGGTCAGAAATGCCATTTTGTCAAAACCCAAACATTTGATGAAAACATATTGATTTTGATGAGTTTTGATAGTATGATTTTTCAGGTCATGGTGAACTTGAAAGAGTTAAGAGAGACAGAGAAAGAATCTGACCTTTTTGATCCAAAACCAGATGTTTTCACACAGTTCCATTTCACAAAAACCTTCAAAAGGTTTTGATTTTGTTTCAGTGCAAAAGCCTACAAAGTTGTCATGAAATGGAACTATGACCAGCTCTAGTGGAGAGTTTCTAGTCACAGGCAGCCTACATACAGCGAATCCACAACTCCTGCATACACAGCCTCACTCTTTGCGGACTCATTATAGGATGAGGAAGAGGATTATGAATGAGTGGATGGAGTCCATTTATTCAGAACTGTGTATAATGGGGTTTCTGTGGGCAACAGCGATTCCTTAAGCACTGAGGTTGTCATAAACTAAAGAGAATCTACTATCCCCCACACCCCATGTGGGCTTTTTGGACACAGTTTATTTATATTAACTTTGCACAGGGATATTATTTAACTCCCCAGGGAGAGAAGAATATGAAAATCAAATCTACCATGTGGATCAGAGAGGACAAATTTACCCTAGCATAGAATATTGTATTGGTTTTTAAGTGATTTCTTACAAATGTTATAAATAACTACTATCAGAACTGAATTTGGGCCTTGACTCCTAATTAAAATAAATGAATACATATAAATAAAAAAATCGTATTTATCATTTCAATTATTTAATGATCAAATATTTTTAGAAATAGATAATCATTCAGATCCAAATTCATCCTTAGTGTAATGCTAATGAAGAAAATGGTGTTACACCAAAGGATGCTTTTGGCCTCAGAGTTTAGAACCATTTTGGACTGGAAAATAAAACAAATAAAAGCTGACAAAAATATACTTGGGATCATACTTTAACAGATTTGTGCCAAATTGTCCAAAAGTGACTTCTAGTTTTTCAGGAACAAAAGTAGTAAATAGGCATCAAAATACTTGTTTCTTGGGCTGTCAAGTGATTAAAAAAAAATTGTGATTAATTGTTCAATTAATCGCACTGTTAATAATAGAATGCAATTTATTTAAATATTTGTGGATGTTTTCTACATTTTCAAATATATTGATTTTATTTACAACACAGAATATAAAGTGTACAGTGTTCACTTTATATTTATTTTTTATTATAAGTATTTTTCATGGTAAAAAAGAAAAGAAATAGTATTTTTCAATTCACCTAATACAAGTACTGTAGTGCAATCTCTTTGTCATCAAAGTCGAACTCACATATGTAGGATTATGTACACCCCCTCCCCTGCATTCAAAAATAAAACAATGTAAAATTTTAGAGCTTGCAAGTCCACTCAGTCCTACTTCTTGTTCAGCCAAGTACTCAGAAAAATAAATTTGTTTACATTTGCAGGAGATAATGCTGCCCGCTTCTTGTTTACAGTGACACCTGCAAGTGAGAACATACAAATGTTTAGAGTATCTGGCACGTTAATACCTTGCAATGCAGGCTACAAAAGTGCCAGGCAAATACCTGTTCTCACTTTCTGGTGACATTATAAATAAGAAGAGGGCAGCATTATCTCCTGTAAATGTAAACAAACTTGTTTGTCTTAGCAATTGGCTGAACAAGAATTAGGACTGAGTGGACTTGTAGGCTCTAAAGTTTTACATTGTTTTGCTTTTCAGTGCAGTTATGTAACAAAAAAAATCTACATTTGTAAATTGCACTGTCATGACAAAGATACTGCACTACAGTACTTGTGTGAGGGGAACTGAAAAATACTATTTTTTTGTTTATCATTTTACAGTGCAAATATTCGTAATCAAAAATGATATACCTTGTATTCTGTGTTGTAATATAAATCAATATATATGAAAATGTAGAAGAACATCCAAAATATTTAATATATTTCGATGGTTATCCTATTGTTTAACAGTGTGATTAAAACTGTGATTAATCATGATTAACATGATTAATTTTTCTGAATTAATCAGGTGAGTTAGCTGTGATTAATTGACAATCCTACTTGTTTATCATAAGTTTCTTATGATGTGTGGTATTTGAGCTATAGCAGGCAGTAAATGAGATATTGTTTGGTTCTACAGACACTGCATACTTTGCAGTGTAGATAAAGTAGATTGCCTTATCCAGATCATAGTGAGACAGTGGATCTGAGATACAGTTGTTTCTAGAATGAATATGGAGAACTAAATGTGAAAGGTTGGCATTTATCCATGTTAGTTTGTAGGCAGCTGAAGAAGAGTGTTTGGGTTGACAAGTCAGATGTGATGTACGGGATACAGTTCTGAAGATCTGTCTTTCCTCAGAAAGGAGTGAAGGGTTGTGCCTTAGTTTGGAAATGCAGAATAGGCACTGTGTTTTTGCAGAAGGGTTGTCCAGTGTAAAAGATTACAGGACAGGTCGCTTGTTGAACCTCAACATGCATTATTTTATTTATTTATTTATTTATTTATTATTATCCACCAGTATTACATCATGGTGTTTTTAATTTATTTTATTTTAAATAAATAGCCTTCACAACGTACAAGATCTTTAAGCATGAAAAGAGGAAAGCTATTGTCTAAAATGTATCCCCATGAGTCACCAATAAATCCTGACCACAAACTGACTCTGTAGGTTTGGGAAGTCAAGAATTTTGTTAGCCCTCTGCAGAATCCCTGAATTTTAGGTTCTCAAATGCACTCATTCTCCTTTATCAGAGGGAGGGGCAGCCGTATTAGTCTGGATCTGTAAAAAGCAACAAAGAGTCCTGTGGCACCTTATAGACTAACAGACATATTGGAGCATAAGCTTTCGTAGGTGAATATCCACTTCATCAGACACATCGAAGTGGGTATTCACCCATGAAAGCTTATGCTCCAATACATCTGTTAGTCTATAAGGTGCTACAGGACTCTTCATTCTCCTTTGACTTTCCTTAAAATTCTCACAGTGCCTAATAGTCTTCTGGAGGTCAGTAATTGTGATGGATGCAGTTCTAAAGTGTCCTTGAGCTGCTCATTCATATCCTTAGGGATTGCTCCAAGTGCTCCAAAAATCACTGAGATTGTTTTTGTTCTAATCTTCCCATAGTTCCACTTCATGGCAGAGTTCTTCATACTTTGCTACCTTCTCTTTTTGTTCTCTTTTATGTTTCTGTCTGCTGTATGGCAATATCAACTAACATGGCTTTCTTTTTCTTTTTTTTGCAGTAGTACACATAAATCCCATCAGAATTCCGGACACATTTTGCTAGGTACTAGACAAACACATAAGAAATATGGTTCCTGCACCTAAAGACTTTACAGTCTGAGGCTCTTGTTATGGCTTTGAGCTCTATAAAACACTGAGAATATGAGGAAACCACATAACACAGTCGAATCCAAATAACTGTTTTACTAATCAAATATAAACATACAAGGCCTACTTATGTATGTACACCACTATTCTGGCAGTATTCTGGTGGCTTCTGCAATAGAAGATAGGGAGGCCTATTAGAGGATTCCCAAGCTATTTAAAGGAATACTATCCAATTCCTTGACACTACAACTCTGCTCCTGTTTGAAGAAGGATATAAAGGCAGGAGAGGTTCAGTGCATGCTGGCAATAGGCCCCTAGATAGTAAGACTTACGGGCTGTTACTCTTATTGTCACTTCCTAGGGCTGGCAATTTTTATTTAATGGCATAGTTGCTAATCAGTAATTTTATGCCTACTGTACTACTTGAAGAAATCTTAAAATAATGATCTAGGGTCAAAAGAAATGTTGTTATCGTTAGGCTTTGGGCTCAACACCTCAGTGAGGGATCCAGTCCTAGTAGGTGGGAAGCGCTGATCACTTTCAACTTAAACAGCAAATAACACTGTTCTGTACCTCACAGAAGATGCTAACCACTTTGCAGTATTAGGCCTTAGATAAATCTCATCCCTTCTAAAGCTGTTGTTTCAGACTGATTTTCTTCTGCAGGCTGAAGAATACAACACTGCATTGTATCAGAGGGGTAGCCGTGTTAGTCTGGATCTGTAAAAGCAGCTAGAGTCCTGTGGCACCTTACAGACTAACAGATGTATTGGAGCATGAGCTTTCGTGGGTGAATACCCACTTCGTTGGATGCATTGGTTCACATTTGCTCTAAAATGCTTTTTTGAAAGGAAAACTTAGGGTGAAATCCTGACCTCATTGGCATCAACAGCAAAAATACCATTGACTTCTATGGGATCAGGATTTCAGTCCCTGATTCTACAGAAACTGATGGAACCAAGTGGTAATAAGGTATACTCCCATATATCAAATATCATGAGGTAGATGGATCAACAAGACTTTGCATTTCATAACTCGAGTAGCAAATGACAAAAGACTCCTTAAAGTGAAAGTTGAATACAGTCAAGATCACTTTTGGTTTTATGCAATTTAATATAAGTGTTTCAAGGAAAGTCTCATCTGTGCTAGCTCCCCATTCATTGTTCTGTATTGGCTCACACTCTTTTAGTACGTTCTGGAGTAGGTAAAAGATGAAGTTCAGTTTAGTTACTCTTTGTTTTAAACTTGGCAACAATACCTTGTTCTCCTGTCAACTCACAGAATCCTTTATGCTTTCACAGGGTGGTGGAAATGACCAAATCTACATTCACCTTGTTTTCCACATTTCTCTCCTCATGCAGAATGAAGCCAAGTAGTGCCCACGAGACATATGTTTAGCTACCATTCTGAAGTGCTTGTAGCATTTTAACTTCAAGCCTCTGGGAAGAAACCACATAGCTATTATTATGTCTTTTGAGTTTAAATTGTTAGCTGATGTGTCCTGTTTATCAAATACAGAAAGCAGTCTGCTTCTGAAAAATAGAGCTAGCCCTGCTAGCGGAGAATATCTTTTAAATCAAATCCCAGAGTATAGGCAGTCACAAATAAGTAATCAAGTATTTGTCCAACTTGTCTGCATCTATTGTGAGTTATTTTACACTTAAATTGACTCAATGCTGACATTCTGCTTTCTGCACATTGCAGTACAGAGCTGTCTAATAGTTTTATTTACAAAATGTGTTCATGGTAGTAATAAGTGAAAGGGTGGGTTTGTTTGTCTGTTTGTTTTCTGTTGTTTGGTTGTTTCCAGTTCCCATGTAAATTTCCATGAGATGTAACTGAATAGGAGCAGGAATTTACAATTATTTTGAATTTGGCATTCAGCTATTGGATAAATAGACACTTAAAAATATATTTACTTTCATATATTTTTCTTGAGCTGAGTGCTCTGCTGTGGGCTATCACAGGGGACTTTAGCTGATGTGGAGCAGTGTGTGTTGTAAAATCTGTGGTTGTTTGTCCCACTGGGCATAAAAAAACAAACCCATCTGTTGTTTTAGATCCTTTTGTTTAAAGCAAAATATATCTTGAGATTGTAACTTTTTATCAATATAGACTTAAATATTAACATAAATTCCTCCCCAAACCTTCATGAAACACCTCTTGTTAAGGAGGATTCTATTTGGTTTTGATCTGGTTTATGTTGGTGGACATTTTTGTTTCAGTGAGCATCTTATAAAGTATACAAATGTTTCAGTGTGTACAAGAAGGCAACATGAATCTTTTATTCCCTATTATCTAACATGTCACAATAATGCTAAAATTACTGCATAAATCTCAAAAAAAAATCTTGATTGGAGCATCTGTTATGCAATATGTATTCCGTTGCAGCTCACTTCGATAGTGCCTAAAGAGTGTCACACAGGTAATTTGTTATAGAACCTTAGCAAGACTTAGAAACAATTATTATGACCCACTGACACAACACATCTCACCAACAATTGAAGTGTGACAGCTTGTGAAAAAAGTCTCATGTTTATGTCATTGGAGAGGTGAACCTTGTATGACCTCCTTTTTCATTGCCGTGAATGATATCCTTTTCTACTGGTAGGCTTCTATAGCTGAAGATCCAAATGAAGTATGCATCTAAAGGAAACTTGCACCTGGAACTTGGAATCAAAGGAAGCTGAAGGTTCCTTTGGTCTCTTTAACTGCTCTACCTTATCATTTATTCTAATTAGCCAAAAAGCTCAAAACTATACACAAGAACAAATTGTGGCCCAATATGTAAGCAGCTCTTAGAACAGACCTATATTGTCACATAAATGCAATGTTAATCTGTACCCATATTCTGACTTCAAATTGTCTTATTTACACCTTCCTTTGAAAAATGGGATGATCAGGCCTTTGAATTTGACAGAGAGAGGCAGACAGAATGTTTCTATATACTACAGTATATTATATATATTTTTTTCTTCATGAAATGGGTAGGGTTCAGAGAGCCATTTTACTGGCTGATGAACATTCTAACAACTACAAGGGCCTGAACTTGTTAGACCTATTGACCTCCCCTAATCAAGGCAAGTGGAAGCCAATAAGGCAGGTGAATATGTCTATTGAGGATGGATATCATAGAATATTAGGGTTGGAAGGGACCTCAGGAGGTCATCTAGTTCAACTCCCTGCTCAAAGCAGGACCAATACCACCTAATCATCCCAGCCAGGGCTTTGTCAAGCCTGACCTTAAAAACCTCTAAGGAAGGAGATTCCACCACCTCCTTAGGTAACCCATTCCAGTGCTTCACCACTCTCTGAGTGAAAAAGTTTTTCCTAATATCCAACCTAAACCTCACCCACTGCAACATGAGACCATTACTCCTTGTTCTGTCATCAGGTACCACTGAAAACAATCTAGATCCATCCTCTTTGGAACTCCCTTTCAGGTAGTTGAAAGCAGCTATCAAATCCCCACTCATTCCTCTCTTCTGCAGACTAAACAATCTCAGTTCCCTCATCCTCTCCTCATAAGTCATGTGCTCCAGCCCCCCAATCAGTTTTGTTGCCCTCTGCTGGACTCTTTCCAGTTTTTCCACATCCTTCTTGTAGTGTGGGGCCCAAAACTGGACACAGTACTCCAGATGAAGCCTCAACAATGCTGAAGAGAGGGGAATGATCACGTCCCTTATTCTGCTGGCATTGCCCCTACTTATACAGCAATGCCCCTACTTATATAGACTCATAGACTCATAGACTCAAGGACTGGAAGGGACCTCGAGAGGTCATCGAGTCCAGTCCCCTGCCCTCATGGCAGGACCAAATATTGTCTAGACCATCTCTAATAGACATTTATCTAACCTACTCTTAAATATCTCCAGAGATGGAGATTCCACAACTTCCCTAGGCAATCTGTTCCAGTGTTTAACTACCCTGACAGTTAGGAACTTTTTCCTAATGTCCAACCTAAATCTCCCTTGCTGCAGTTTAAGCCCATTGCTTCTTGTTCTATCATTGGAGGCTAGGGTGAACAAGTTTTCTCCCTCCTCCTGATGACACCCTTTTAGATACCTGAAAACTGCTATCATGTCCCCTCTCAGTCTTCTCTTCTCCAAACTAAACAAACCCAATTCCTTCAGCCTTCCTTCATAGGTCATGTTCTCAAGACCTTTAATCATTCTTGTTGCTCTTCTCTGGACCCTCTCCAATTTCTCCACATCTTTCTTGAAATGCGGTGCCCAGAACTGGACACAATACTCCAGCTGAGGCCTGACCAGCGCAGAGTAAAGCGGAAGAATGACTTCTCGTGTCTTGTTTACAACACACCTGTTAATGCATCCCAGAATCATGTTTGCTTTTTTTGCAACAGTATCACACTGTTGACTCATATTAAGCTTGTGGTCTACTATGACCCCTAGATTTCTTTCTGCCATACTCCTTCCTAGACAGTCTCTTCCCATTCTGTATGTGTGAAACTGATTGTTCCTTCCTAAGTGGAGCACTTTGCATTTATCTTTATTGAACTTCATCCTGTTTACCTCAGACCATTTCTCCAATTTGTCCAGATCATTTTGAATTTTGACCCTGTCCTCCAAAGCAGTTGCAATCCGTCCCAGTTTGGTATCGTCCGCAAACTTAATAAGCGTACTTTCTATGCCAACATCTAAATCGTTGATGAAGATATTGAACAGAACCGGTCCCAAAACAGACCCCTGCGGAACCCCACTTGTTATACCTTTCCAGCAGGATTGGAGCCATTAACAACTACTCTCTGAGTACGGTTATCCAGCCAGTTATGCACCCACCTTATAGTAGCCCCATCTAAATTGTACTTTCCTAGTTTATCTATAAGAATATCATGCGAGACCGTATCAAATGCCTTACTAAAGTCTAGGTATATCACATCCACCGCTTCTCCCTTATCCACAAGGCTCGTTATCCTATCAAAGAACGCTATCAAATTGGTTTGACACGATTTGTTCTTTACAAATCCATGCTGGCTATTCCCTATCACCTTACCACCTTCCAAGTGTTTGCAGATAATTTTTTTAATTACCTGCTCCATTATCTTCCCTGGCACAGAAGTTAAACTAACTGGTCTGTAGTTTCCTGGGTTGTTTTTATTTCCCCTTTTATAGATGGGCACTATATTTGCCCCCTTCCAGTCTTCTGGAATCTCCCCCGTCTCCCATGATTTCCCAAAGATAATAGCTAGAGGCTCAGATACCTCTTCTATTAACTCCTTGAGTATTCTAGGATGCATTTCATCAGGCCCTGGTGACTTGCAGGCATCTAACTTTTCTAAGTGATTTTTTACTTGCTCTTTTTTTATTTCATCTTCTAAACCTACCCTCTTCCCGTAAGCATTCACTATATTAGACATTCCTTCAGACTTCTCAGTGAAGACCGAAACAAAGAAGTCATTAAGCATCTCTGCCATTTCCAAGTCTCTCGTTACTGTTTCCCCCTCCTCACTGAGCAGTGGGCCTACCCTGTCCTTAGTCTTCCTCTTGCTTCTAATGTATTGATAAAAAGTCTTCTTGTTTTCCTTTATTCCCATAGCTAGTTTGAGTTTATTTTGTGCCTTTGCCTTTCTAATCTTGCCTCTGCATTCCTGTGTTATTTGCCTATATTCATCCTTTGTAATCTGACCTGGTTTCCATTTTTTATATGACGCCTTTTTATTTTGTAGGTCACGCAAGATCTCATGGTTAAGCCAAGGTGGTCTTTTGCCACATTTTCTATCTTTCCTAACCATTGGAATAGCTTGCTTTTGGGCCCTTAATAGCGTCCCTTTGAAAAACTGCCAACTCTCCTCAGTTGTTTTTCCCCGCAGTCTTGATTCCCATGGGACCTTACCTATCAGCTCTCTGAGCTTACCAAAATCCGCCTTCCTGAAATCCATTGTCTCTATTCTGCTGTACTCCCTTCTACCCTTCCTTAGAATTGCAAATTCTATGATTTCATGATCACTTTCACCCAAGCTTCCTTCTACTTTCAAATTCTCAACAAGTTCCTCCCTATTTGTTAAAATCAAGTCTAGAACAGCTACCCCCCTAGTAGCTTTTTCAATTTTCTGAAATAAAAAGTTGTCTGCAATGCAATCCAGGAACTTATTGGATAGTCTGTGCCCCGCGGTGTTATTTTCCCAACATATATCTGGATAGTTGAAGTCCCCCATCACCACCAAATCTTGGGCTTTGGATGATTTTGTTAGTTGTTTGAAAAAAGCCTTATCCACATCTTCCACCTGATTGGTGGCCTGTAGTAGACTCCCAGCACGACATCACCCATGTTTTTTACCCCTTTTAGCCTAACCCAGAGACTCTCAACACTTCCGTCTCCTATGTCCATCTCCACCTCAGTCCAAGTGTGTACATTTTTAATATATAAGGCAACACCTCCTCCCTTTTTCCCCTGTCTATCCTTCCTGAGCAAACTATACCCATCCACACCAACATTCCAGTCATGTGTATTATCCCACCAAGTTTCAGTAATGCCAACAATGTCACAGTTGTATTTATTTATTAGCACTTCCAGTTCTTCCTGCTTCTTACCCATACTTCTTGCATTTGTATATAGGCATCTGAGATACTGGTTTGATCTTGCCTCCCAGTTTTGCCCTGACCCTCCTTCCTCACTGCCATTATAGCCCGTGCTCCCTCCTGTTTCCAACCCATCTCCCAGGTCTTGTTCCCCACTTACCTGTGGGGTTTGCTCACCTGTCCCCATCGAACCTAGTTTAAAGCCCTCCTTACTAGGTTAGCCAGTCTGTGCGCAAATAAGGCCTTTCCCCTCTTCGAAAGGTGAACGCCATCTGTGCCTAGCAGTCCTTCCTCGAATAGCATCCCGTGGTCGAGGAAGCCAAAGCCCTCCTGGTGACACCATCTTCGCAGCCAGGCATTCACCTCCAAGATGCATCTGTCTCTGCCCGGGCCCCTACCTTCAACAGGAAGAATTGAAGAGAATACCACCTGCGCTCCAAGCTCCTTAACCCATACTCCCAGAGCCCTGTAGTCATTCTTGATCTGCTCAGTGTCACACCTCGCAGTATCATTTGTGCCCACATGGATGAGTAGCATGGGGTAGTAGTCAGAAGGCCGGATAATCCTCGACAATGCCTCTGTAACATCTCTGATACGGGCCCCTGGCAGGCAGCATACCTCCCGGGATGAACGGTCAGGGCGACAGATGGGTGTCTCCATCCCCCTCATATGAATATGGCTTCCTTTAAAGCCCATCAATCCTCCTGAATTGGCCAGAAGGGTTGCTGCTGAGTGGTGGGTCACAGATAATCTCTACTTTTAGCAGTTGGTATAATGCCTCCCAGCCTCTCTCCTCCACTTGGTGGAGGGAAAGTAACTTTGACCTTTCAGCGTATGTCTACCCTGTACACTTCTTACATCAGTGTGTAGAGTATATACACTGCATACCTTTCTAGCATGGGTATATATAGCAGTCTAGATGGTGAAGAATGGCTTAGGTGAGTAAAGGCACCCTTGAACTCTTGGGGGCTATGCCCTACACAGATCTCTACATGCACAAGGAGTACCTCCTATGTCTATACTGCTATTTTTAGCAGTGTAGTGTCCCACTCCCTCCCCACTTCTGGAGCCTTTCTATGCTGCCTCCCACCTACAAGACCATTTCCTTGCTGCAGTGAAAGGCTCTAGCAACAGGAAGCTTCTGGAGCCTTTCCCCAATGCTGCACACACACCCCCCAAGCCTTTCACTGCCGCATGTAGCTACACAGTGCAGTGTTGATGCTGCCTGCCTTTCACTGTAGAGTATAGCTACGCATTTCCCTACACACTGACACCAGTGTCGACAAGACCTCAGACTTGGAGCTCCCTCATTGTTTTACTGCTAGTCTGTTATGCTACTCTACACACTTTTTGTTTAAGAAATCCAGCTAATTTTATGTGAGTGAAAAGAGGCTAATTCATGTACATGGCTCAGGCAAAAGATGAACATGAAAATGTTGCTTTCCCAATCAAAAGGGTTTCAAAAGTTGTGGGTTCTATGTCCCCCGCAGTGTATTCTACCACAAGTCCTGCTGTATGTGCTACACTATGCACTGGGTTCAGTATGCTCCTCAAAATGAATATTTCTCAGTCTTTTCCAGGAACCATATGTGCCATTCTTACCATTTCCTCTTTCTAGCTCCCTGAATATATATATATATATCTGCACATTATCTGAATGAAAAAAGGACTGTACTCTTGGTTATGGAAAACCAATAGAACTGTAAAAGCCAAGTTACCGCGGCTTGTTTGGACTACAGTCATCTCCTGAAGATTTACTATGTGACCAAATAGCATTAGCTTAAAAGGCTATTTAAACTCCCGTTCTATTACCTGGGATCTTCAGTAAATGAGAAATAAAATAACATTAGATACTCTTTTCTGCTTTATTAGTATAAAACTTAAGATCTGCATATGAATTTGTCCCAGGATACAGAGTGGCCTACGGAGTGGTCTGAACCCTAAAATGCATTTTGTGTGTGTGTGTGTATGTGTGTTCAAATTTCATATGCATGACTTTTGTGATATCAGAGAAAGGGGTGCACTCCTGAATTGCAAAAATGATTTTTATTTTAATTGTTATATTTTGCAGCTGGCTACAACTGTCTAGTCACACTTAGGATTACTTCATTTGTGTTTTTCAAAAAGAAATTGAAACTAACCAATGTTTTCAAGTTTAAATAATGGCTTCTCAGCTTGAACACCAAGGATTGATGAAGTATTTTAGATCACACTTGAGGTTGTGTATGTAACTGAGAGCCAAATTTGTCTGGTCATTTCCAGAGTGGAACATATGATAGACCTCCTTAAAGAAGGATGAACTGCATGCATTTTTCAGGAGTGCAAGGAGGCACTATGCCTCCCAGAACTACCTGCCAGTGGGCCAGGCTGGCGAGTACCCTGTTTTGCACTTAACTTTTAGTTGTAGAGGTCTGGACTAAGCATCAGGCCTGGGGTCTAATCTGACACTTGACACTATAACCTGTTCTGTCACCCAGGGCAATTAACTTCACCTGTATGTGCCATTGTTTCCCTCATCTATTTAGACTACAAACTTTTCAGGGCAGAAATTGTCACTTATGTTGTACAATGTCCAGCATAATGGGGCCCTGATCTTATTTAGGGTCTGTTATAGCCTGTACCCCTGCATTCACCCCCTGCACTCTCTTGTAATAAACTTTGTACAAAGTACACCTTGTGAAGTAGCATTTGAAAACTCATAATTCGCTGGTCGATATTGTCCTGATAAAATATGCATGGCAATGTTGCATGTAAAGTTATAAGATTCCACTGTATGGAATGTTCTAAACCACAGCCCTGCCCAAACAGAAGTTGGCAAATAGGTCTGTTTCAAACAAAATAAATATGTGCGCTGCTTAATTTGAATTTAAGCAGTAAACAGAGTCATCAGTTACAAAGAGTGTTCCAACAGGTGAGAAAAACAGCAAGAGATATCCTCCCCTGTAGATTTTTTGTTTCCTGATACTCAGCTGGAAATGTTTTCTAAGAGGGAAGGCTGACACTATAAAAAAGAGGTACATACACCTCTAGTGGCTGCTTCTCCCTCTCTCTCAGTTTATTGATTGAATACACCAGAAGAAAGAAAGGAAGCAGCCATTACACAGAAGAAGGGGGTTCTGGCCTACAAATTTGGCAAGTAAGACTATTGAGAGCATGTGGTGCTTTGAATTTAACATAGTTTGTTAAGTTAGGCACCAGTTGCATTTTATCTTAATTTCTCTTGTAACAATTTCTGACTTTTATGCCTCATTACTTGTATTCATATAAAATCTACCTCTTTGTAGTTAATAGACTTGCTTTTTTTGTTTTATCTAAACCAGTGTGTTTGAACTGAAGTGTTTGGGAAACTTATTCGGAATAACAGGATTTATGTATATCATTTTTATTAATAAATTGACGAACATCATATTAGCTTGTATTGTCCAGGAGAGAGCTTGGCAGTACAAGACATACATTTCTGAGGAAAAGTCTGGGATGGGAAGTATGTTGAGGTCACACTGCAGTGTAATTCAGACAAAGCTGGGAGTGACTTACATGCTAGAGGCTGTTTGTTGTTTTTGCCTCCTCTCCTGGACTGTTCACAAAGTATTGTAAAGGACTCCCCAGGGTAGAGGGTAGGGGTGACACAGCTACTCAGTAGTCTAGATTTTACCCTGGGTATGTCACAGGGTCTGTAGGCACTACCCTAACAAGAACACCAATAACAATAGGGTGTTTTAAGTTTATAAATAACTACTGCAGATAGACACAGAAAGATATATCAGATGCAGAATTTAGGCTTAGCACTGTCTGTTAGTAATAGAACAAAAATTATATCTTTAAGTGTTGCAGCTATGAAATAATAAAGATAGAGAACTAGTGATAGAGTATGCACTGGTTTTATGCCTTTAAAATGTCCTTACTATAGGCAATATTATCTCTGAGCTGCATGGGAGTCTGACCAGCATGGCATTCAGTGTGACTCTGTCACATATTTGTGTGGATCTGACCTGCTGTCAGGTTAGCCACCTATACCGAAATCCTAGATTCCATGTAGAAGGAAGCCAAGGGACTTCTGACTGAAATTTTAGCCTATGCAGGAAATGTGCTGGTTTTCTCTGATCTCCCTGGAAACTGTTTGTTTGTGTAGCTGGCTTTTAAAGCAATGCTCATCTCCTAATACCATAATCAATGTGGTTAAACTCCTGAGCAGAACTGGTTAGGACAAAAACTGATACAATTTTCTGCCAGAAAATGCCATTTTGATTAAACCTCTTTTTTTTCCCATTAAATTATATCATTTTACATCATGTTCTGTTTAGAAAAAAATTGGGAAAAAATTATGTCAAGATAACCATTTTTTACATTTTTTGTCAAAAGTTTGTTTCAAAATGACTTTTCATTTTAAAATATGCTTGATTTCATATTAAAACACTTAAGAGTGATAAAAAATATGGGGTTCTTGGGAGCGGTGGGAATTTTTAACATTTGAAAAAAATCAAAATTTGACTTTTCATCTTGATTTGGGATGATTTTTTTTCCAAATCTCAAAATTTTGTGCGAGATGGAAAATCTATTTTCCAGCTAGGTCTATGCTTCAGGTCCTGTTCCCAAGGAAAGCAACAGATTAAATCTCTTTGTCTATGCACTGACAGGATGCCTCTATACCACAACTGATATTCTGCCAAGTCAAAGATCCGTCGATTATAGGAGTGTCCCTTGCATTTCCACTAACATTTTTTTCTTCTTTGCTTTAATTTTGCATATTGCCATTAAAACCATTGGAAATGAATGACTGCATAGCTCAGTGTTATAGAGCACTTCACTTCTGGGTCACCATTGCAAATGAAGCCTAGATTGGTTTTATCAAATGTTATTACCTGAACCGATCAAATTATTCATTGCAAACAATTTTTTCAACAAATGGAGCCCTTTTTTCTGTTCACACATGGTCTGTGAACTGATCATTATTTTTACACATTTGATATTCAGAACTGCTCAACAAAGAGTTTTCTGGAACATATTTAAGCTATGGACTGTTTGGATCCTTTGCCCCCCACCCCTGCTCAGTACTTCTTGGGCATAGCTGAGATTCTGGCCCTGGCTATTTAATTTGGTAATTCTATGTCATCTGATTAGCTCTGGCCATTTACCATCTATTCAATCTTTAATGGACAATACAAAGTGATTCAGTGGCGTGAGGCAGACTTGTTCTCACAGTTGTCACATGGCCTTATCCTATTTCCTAGGGAACAAGTGTCTCTATCTCAAACACCACTGTCAGCAATTATCACACTTGTTGGCCATCTCAGCACATAAGCTGCAAGGACTGAATGTGTATAAAAACTGAACCTCTCTCATACCGAGATAAGGTGAATCCTCTAGGTTAGGACTGATGCACATTAGTGGGGGGATGATATCTGTTGAATCTGATATCATTCATGCTTGTTGAATGGATACATAAAGGACTCAGTCTCCAGGATTGTCAATCTGACACACTTTCTTTGAGTAATAAACACACTTTAATATACTTTAGATAAAATAAAACAGTGGGAAAGAACAAAAGAAAAATAATAACATTAAAATAACATTAATACCATGACTTAAAGCAACAACAACCAAGAAGATGAATTGATAATGTAGACTAGTATGCCACCTTTCACTGTCTCATTGTGCCCACCTATTGTGTCACACTTGGGAAGAAGCTTCATGCATTAATTCCAGACCCCTGAAATACTACATCAAAATGGAAAGACCAGTGGAAATTTCCTTGCTTATGGTTTTAAGTTAGGCCTGCATAATGTCAATGTGTTCTTTAGGAGGGGTTGGATTTTCCCTCTGTAATATCCATTCCAGGTATTAGATGCAGCAAAACCTCTGGTGCCAAGGAGTTAGCATAGTTTGTGTGTGTTAATTATGGGTCACAGCATGCAATAGGATGCTAAGGAAGTTCAAAGAGAATATTAGATCCCTAACTCCAGCAGCTGTGCAGCTCTGGGGTATAAGAAAAATTGTGTGAGCAAATCTCACAAGCTTCTTGAGCATCTAGAAACAAACTTGGAACCCTGCAGGTGTTGCTGGATCAGTAAAACTGACAATAGAATTTGCACTTTGTAATTTACCCTTATTTTTCATTGCCATTAAGATTGTTGTTTCAGTACATTGAGTTCATGAAATCATACAAAGTATGGAAGAATGCAGAGATCAAGGAGTCCTCCTTACCTGTATTTTTGTGATAAAATGCAAACCAGTTGAAAATGAGTTTGCACAGATAATTTTTTGATAGGTACATATGGCGTAATTTTGATGCTCAAAAACATCATAATCTACTGTAATTGAGAGAAATGAATTCCTTAATTCTGTGCAACAAAATATAGTTTACACACAGGGTAACATTCTACTCTGGTTATTTGCAGATGAGCAGGTTAAGACGGAGAAGGTTGCTGGCTGTGATTGTGCTTTTCAGCAGGGCAGGGCGATGGGCAGGGCGATGATGGTAAGAGCAGATGAGAAACACATAGGCTATGTCTACGCTTCGAGGTGGGGGCGTGATTCCCACCTTGCATAGAAACATATACACTAGCTCTGATTGAGCTAGCATGATAAAAATAGAATATAGCCTCAGCAGTGCAACTGGCATGGCAGGCTAGCTATCTTGAGTATGTGCTGTGGGTCACATATGGGTATGTGCTTGGAGTGAGTAGCCCTTCCCACTGTTGCACTGCCATGGCTTCACTGTTTTTAGTGTACTAACTTAATGAAAGCTAGTGCAAGTATTTCCCCTCAAGCTGAGAATCATATCCACAATTTGAAGCATACACATACCCATAGTGGGGTGTTCCTTACTGTTGTTTTAAATTTTAAATTTTAAAGCTAGAAGGGACTATTGGATCATCAAGTCTGATTCCTGTACATTGGAGGCCACTAAATTTTATACACACCTCTTTATTGAGATGTATACATCATTTGTGTATTGAGGTGTATACACACCTCTTTATTAAAGCTAGAAGGGACTATTGGATCATCAAGTCTGATTACTGTATATTGGAGGCCACTAAATTTTATACAGACCTCTTTATTGAGCCCAATAACTTGTATTTGACTGAAATGTATCTTCCAGAAAGGCATCCAGTCTTGCTTTGAAAAGATCATGAGATGAAGAATCCACCAATTCCCTTGGTAATTTGTTCCAATGGTTAATCACCCTCACTGTTACAAATCTGTACTTTATTTCTAATTTGAATTTATCTTGCTTCAGGTTCCAGCCATTAGTTCTTATTACACCTTTCTCTGCTAGATTAGACAGACCTTAAGCATCTAGTATTTTCTCCCAGTGAAAGTACTTTTATACTATAATCAAGTCATCTCTCAATCTTCTTTTTGATAAGCTAAAATGGTTGAGCTCTTTGAACCTATTAGTGCAAAGCATTTTTCCAACCTTTGAATCATTTTTATGGCTCTTCTGCACCCTCTCCAATTTTTCAACATCTTATTTTAAATATGGACCTCAAAACTGTACATAGTATTCTGGTATTGATCTTACCAATTACCTACACAGAGGTAAAATCTCCTCCCTCCTCATGCTCACTGCTCACTTCTTATACATTCAAGGATCTCATTAGAACTTTTTAGCACAGTATCACACTGGGAGTTCATGTTGAGTTGATTGTCCACTGTGATACCTGAATCCTTTTCAGAGTCACTGCTTCCCACAATACTGTCCCCCATTCTGTAGGTGTGGTTTATGTTTTTATTTCTAGATTAATAACCTCATATTGGTTGTATTAATATATATTATGTTTGAATGGGCCTAGCTTGTCAAGTGGTATCACACGGTATAATGGCCTTGTCCTCATCATTATTTAGTCCACCAAACTTAGAATCATAGAACTAGAAGGGACCTCGTGAAGTCATCTAGTCCAGTCCCCTGCATTCAAGGCAGGACCAAGTATTATCTAGACCATCCCTGTCAGGTGTTTGTCCAACCTGCTCTTAAAAATCCCCAATGATGGAGATTCCACAACCTCCCTAGGCAATTTATTCCAGTGCTTAACCACTCCGACAGTTAGAAAGTTTTTCCTAATGTCCAACCTAAACTGCCCTTGCCGCAATGTAAGCCCATTGTTTCTTGTCCTTTATAAAGCTACGCACAAGCAACCAGGAGCTGCTAATAGGGAGTTTTGCAAGGGAGTTCTCCAGGTGAAGGAGGAGCACATACAGCATCTGTGGGGTAAGTGACTGTCTGCAGTGTTTGGGTTTGTGTGTGTGTTTGGGGGTTACTTGCTGTGTGCTGAGCTTGTGTTTGTCAGTCTGTTTGGTTTGTTTGTTTGAAGGACCGTGTGCTGTAGCTGGCAGTTGGAGGTGGAGCTACTAGGAAGGTCTGAAAGCTAGAAGCCTCTGGTAATTGGCTGAGCCTTAACCAGTGGGCGGGGCATTCACTCAGGCCCGGGCTTTATAAAGCTACGCACAAGCAACCAGGAGCTGCTAACAGGGAGTTTTGCAAGGGAGTTTGGAAGAGGAGTAGGAAGGGAGGGGGGGTCCCTTGTCGGTCTCATCTGTGACCCATTGGTCCCCTGAACCTGTAAACTGAGCCACATCAAAAACCTTTCTGTTTACAGCAGAGCAGAGCGGACAGGGAGCTGTAGACAGGAATTTGAGAGACTTTGACAGAGGGAGTGTCATAAACAGATAGCTAAGGGTTAATGTCTCTTTCACCTGAAGCACCTGACCAGAGGACCAATCAGGAAACTGGATTTTTTTCAACTCTGGGTGGAGGGTAGTTTGTGTCTGAGTCTTTTGTCTGTCTGCCTGCTTTCTCTGAGCTTTGGAGAAGTAGTTCTGCTTTCTAATCTTCTGTTTCTAAGTGTAAGGACAAAGAGATCAGATAGTAAGTTATATGGTTTCTTTTCTTTGGTATTTGCATGAATATAAGTGCTGGAGTGCTTTGATTTGTATTCTTTTTGAATAAGGCTGTTTATTCAATATTCTTTTAAGCAATTGACCCTGTATTTTGTCACCTTAATACAGAGAGACCATTTGTATGTATTTTTTCTTTCTTTTTATATAAAGCTTTCTTTTAAGACCTGTTGGAGTTTTTCTTTACTTCAGGGAAATTGAGTCTGCACTCACCAGGGAATTGGTGGGAGGAAGAAATCAGGGGGAGATCTGTGTGTGTTGGATTTGCTAGCCTGATTTTGCATTCCCTCTGCGTGAAGAGGAAAGTGCTTTTGTTTCCAGGACTGGGAACGGAGAGGGGGAGTCACTCTGTTTGGATTCACAGAGCTTGTGTCTGTGTATCTCTCCAGGAGCAGCTGGAGGGGGGGAAGGGAAAAAGGATTATTTCCCTTTGTTGTGAGACTCAAGGGATTTGGGTCTTGGGGTCCCCAGGGAAGGTTTTTCAGGGGGACCAGAGTGCCCCAAAACACTCTAATTTTTTGGGTGGTGGCAGCAAGTACCAGGTCCAAGCTGGTAACTAAGTTTGGAGGTTTTCATGCTAACCCCCATATTTTGGACGCTAAGGTCCAAATCTGGGACTAAAGTTATGATAGGGAGGCTTACAATGGTGAGGAGGACCCGCAACACCTGTGCCAGCACTGCTTCTGTCTCCTCCACCTGCGCCTGTAGCCAGACAGAGTACCAAAGCATGGATGCTTTTACCCAGATTCTGGTGTGGGCTTGCAAAGACTGTAATTTGCAATTTCCACTTACTGATATCCAGGCTGGGGGTGGCATCCAATGTGAAAGGTGCCTACTGGTGGAATCTCTCAGGCAGCAGGTGGGAGAGCTACAGGAGGAGGTGGCTAGGCTGAGGAACATCCATATCCATGAGCAATTCCTGGACAGTATCCATGTGGAGACAGCTGATGGTGCTATCCCAGTTGACACGACTACCGACACTCCAGTGGAGGAGGAGATGCCTCAGGGTGTATCTGACACACCAGTGGAGGAGGAGGGCTCAGAGTGGACACAGCCAGCTGGTTACTTCTAGCAGCAGGCAGTGCTCCACCGCTGCTGCGAACCCTCCTGCTGTGGTAAAAGATAACCATTATGCTCTTCTTGATACAGGAGAGAAGAATTCACCCCCAACAGTTAAGGGGGTGAAGCCTCGTACCCCTAAGGCTGGGAGGTCTGCTGCCACCACTGATAAGAAACGTAGGGTAGTGGTGGTTGGAGACTTTCTGCTGAGGGGGACGGAGACACCCATCTGTCGCCCTGACCGTTCATCCCGGGAGGTATGCTGCCTGCCAGGGGCCCGTATCCGAGATGTTACAGAGGCATTGTCGAGGATTATCCGGCCTTCTGACTACTATCCCATGCTACTCATCCATGTGGGCACAAATGATACTGCGAGGTGTGACACTGAGCAGATCAAGAGTGACTACAGGGCTCTGGGAGTACGGGTTAAGGCGTTTGGAGTGCAGGTGGTATTCTCTTCGATTCTTCCTGTTGAAGGTAAGGGTCCGGGCAGAAACAGATGCATCGTGGAGGTGAATGCCTGGCTGCGAAGATGGTGTCGCCAGGAGACCTTTGGCTTCCTCGACCACGGGATGCTATTTGAGGAAGGACTGCTAGGAACAGATGGCGTTCACCTTTCGAAGAGGGGAAAGGCCTTATTTGCGCACAGACTGGCTAACCTAGTAAGGAGAGCTTTGAACTAGGTTCGACGGGGACAGGTGAGCAAACCCCACAGGTAAGTGGGGATCAAGACTTGGGAGATGGGTTGGAAACAGGAGGGAGCACGGGCTATAATGGCAGAGAGGAAGGAGGGTCAGGGCAAAGCTGGGAGGCAAGATCAAACCAGTATCTTAGAAGCCTTTATACAAATGCAAGAAGTATGGGTAATAAGCAGGAAGAACTGGAAGTGCTAATAAATAAATACAACTATGACATTATTGGCATTACTGAAACTTGGTGGGATAATACACACGACTGGAATGTTGGTGTGGATGGGTATAGTTTGCTCAGGAAGGATAGACAGGGGAAAAAGGGAGGAGGTGTTGCCTTATATATTAAAAATGTACACACTTGGACTGAGGTGGAGATGGACATAGGAGACGGAAGGGTGGAGAGTCTCTGGGTTAGGCTAAAAGGGGTAAAAAACACAGGTGATGTCGTGCTGGGAGTCTACTACAGGCCACCTAATCAGGCGGAAGAGGTGGATGAGGCTTTTTTCAAACAACTAACAAAATCATCCAAAGCCCAAGATTTGGTGGTGATGGGGGACTTCAACTATCCAGATATATGTTGGGAAAATAACACCGCGGGGCACAGACTATCCAATAAGTTCCTGGATTGCATTGCAGACAACTTTTTATTTCAGAAAGTTGAAAAAGCTACTAGGGGGGAAGCTGTTCTAGACTTGATTTTAACAAATAGGGAGGAACTTGTTGAGAATTTGAAAGTAGAAGGAAGCTTGAGTGAAAGTGATCATGAAATCATAGAATTTGCAATTCTAAGGAAGGGTAGAAGGGAGTACAGCAGAATAGAGACAATGGATTTCAGGAAGGCGGATTTTGGTAAGCTCAGAGAGCTGATAGGCAAGGTCCCATGGGAATTAAGACTGAGGGGAAAAACAACTGAGGAAAGTTGGCAGTTTTTCAAAGGGACACTATTAAGGGCCCAAAAGCAAGTTATTCCGATGGTTAGGAAAGATAGAAAATGTGGCAAAAGACCACCTTGGCTTACCCTTGAGATCTTGCGTGACCTAGAAAATAAAAAGGCGTCATATAAAAAATGGAAACTAAGTCAGATCACGAAGGATGAATAGAGGCAAATAACACAGGAATGCAGAGGCAAGATTAGAAAAGCAAAGGCACAAAATGAACTCAAACTAGCTACAGGAATAAAGGAAAACAAGAAGACTTTTTATCAATACATTAGAAGCAAGAGGAAGACTAAGGACAGAGTAGGCCCACTGCTCAATGAGGAGGGGGAAACAGTAACGAGAGACTTGGAAATGGCAGAGATGCTTAATGACTTCTTTGTTTCGGTCTTCACTGAGAAGTCTGAAGGAATGTCTAGTATAGTGAATGCTTACGGGAAGAGGGTAGGTTTAGAAGAGAAAATAAGGAAAGAGCAAGTAAAAAATCACTTAGAAAAGTTAGATGCCTGCAAGTCACCAGGGCCTGATGAAATGCATCCTAGAATACTCAAGGAGTTAATAGAAGAGGTATCTGAGCCTCTAGCTATTATCTTTGGGAAATCATGGGAGGCGGGGGAGATTCCAGAAGACTGGAAGGGGGCAAATATAGTGCCCATCTATAAAAAGGGAAATAAAAACAACCCAGGAAACTACAGACCAGTTAGTTTAACTTCTGTGCCAGGGAAGATAATGGAGCAGGTAATCAAAGAAATCATCTGCAAACACTTGGAAGGTGGTAAGGTGATAGGGAACAGCCAGCATGGATTTGTAAAGAACAAATCGTGTCAAACTAATCTGATAGCGTTCTTTGATAGGATAACGAGCCTTGTGGATAAGGGAGAAGCGGTGGATGTGATATACCTAGACTTTAGTAAGGCATTTGATACAATCTCGTATGATATTCTTATAGATAAGCTAGGAAAGTACAATTTAGATGGGGCTACTATAAGGTGGGTGCATAACTGGCTGGATAACCGTACTCAGAGAGTAGTTGTTAATGGCTCCCAATCCTGCTGGAAAGGTATAACAAGTGGGGTTCCGCAGGGGTCTGTTTTGGGACCGGTTCTGTTCAATATCTTCATCAACGATTTAGATGTTGGCATAGAAAGTACGCTTATTAAGTTTGCGGACGATACCAAACTGGGACGGATTGCAACTGCTTTGGAGGACAGGGTCAAAATTCAAAATGATCTGGACAAATTGGAGAAATGGTCTGAGGTAAACAGGATGAAATTCAATAAAGATAAATGCAAAGTGCTCCACTTAGGAAGGAACAATCAGTTTCACACATATAGAATGGGAAGAGACTGTCTAGGAAGGAGTATGGCAGAAAGAGATCTAGGGGTCATAGTGGACCACAAGCTTAATATGAGTCAACAGTGTGATACTGTTGCAAAAAAAGCAAACATGATTCTGGGATGCATTAACAGGTGTGTTGTAAACAAGACACGAGAAGTCATTCTTCCGCTTTACTCTGCGCTGGTTAGGCCTCAACTGGAGTATTGTGTCCAGTTCTGGGCACCACATTTCAAGAAAGATGTGGAGAAATTGGAGAGGGTCCAGAGAAGAGCAACAAGAATGATTAAAGGTCTTGAGAACATGACCTATGAAGGAAGGCTGAAGGAATTGGGTTTGTTTAGTTTGAAAAAGAGAAGACTGAGAGGGGACATGATAGCAGTTTTCAGGTATCTAAAAGGGTGTCATCAGGAGGAGGGAGAAAACTTGTTCACCTTAGCCTCCAATGATAGAACAAGAAGCAATGGGCTTAAACTGCAGCAAGGGAGATTTAGATTGGACATTAGGAAAAAGTTCCTAACTGTCAGGGTAGTTAAACACTGGAATAGATTGCCTAGGGAAGTTGTGGAATCTCCATCTCTGGAGATATTTAAGAGTAGGTTAGATAAATGTCTATTAGGGATGGTCTAGACAGTATTTGGTCCTGCCAAGAGGGCAGTGGACTGGACTCGATGACCTCTCGAGGTTCCTTCCAGCCCTAGAGTCTATGAGTCTATGAGTCTATGAGTCCTATCCTCAGAAGTTAAGAAGAACAATTTTTCTCCCTCCTCCTTGTAAACCTTTTATGTACTTGAAAACTTATCATGTCCCCTCTCAGTCTTCTCTTCTCCAGACTAAACAAACCCAGTTTTTTCAATCTTCCCTTATAGGTCATGTTTTCTAGACCTTTAATCATTTTTGTTGCTCTTCTCTGGACTTTTCTCCAATTTGTCCACATCTTTCCTGAAATGTGGTGCCCAGAACTGGACACAATACTCCAGTTGAGGCCTAATCAGTGTGGAGTAAAGCAGAAGAATTACTTCTCATGTCTTGCTTGCAACACTCCTGCTAATACATCCCAGAATGATGTTTGCTTTTTTTGCAAGTGCTACCTGTTGATTCATATTTAGCTTGTGATCCACTATGACCCCCAGATCCCTTTCCACAGTACTCCTTCCTAAGCAGTCATTTCCCATTTTTTATGTGTGCAACTGATTGTTTCTTCCTGAGTGGAGTACTTTACATTTGTTCTTATTGAATTTCATCCTATTTACTTCAGACCATTTCTCCAGTTTCTTCCGATCATTTTGAATTTAATCCTATCCTCCAAAGCACTTGCAACCCCTCCCAGAACCGATCTCTGTGGGATCACACTCAGTATGCCCTTCTTTCATGACTGTGAACCACTGATAACTACTGTCTGAGAATGATTTTCCCACCAGTTTTGCACCCACCGTAAAGTAGCACCATCTAGGTTGTATTTCCCTAGTGCGTTTATGAGAAGGTCACGCGAGATAGTATCAAAAGCCTTACTAAAGTCAAGATATACCACATCTGCTGCTTCCCCCCATCCACAAGACTTGTTACCCTGTCAAAGAAAGCTATCAGGTTGGTTTGACATGATTTGTTCTTGACAAATCCATGCTGACTGTTATTTATCATCTTATTATCTTCTAGGTGTTTTCAAATTGATTGCTTAATTATTTGCTCCATTATCTCTCCGGGTACAGAAATTAAGATGACTGGTCTGTAGCCCCCCAGCTTGTCCCTTTTTTCCCTTTTTATAGATCTTTGTATCATCTGCAAAGTTTATCAGCAGTGATTTTATATTAGCTACTAGCTCACTGATGAAAATGATGAATAGTTTCAGGCCTTGTACTGATCTCTGCAGAACCCCATAAATAGAACCCCCATCCAATGATAATTCTTTGTTGACAAATACCTAATTTTTGAAATCAGTCAGTAAGCCAGAACATCAGAGGATGAAAAACATTTCTATATCTGTGAAGTGATATAAGGGATAACACACATTTCAAAGATGTAGCACTGTTTTTCTTCTTCTAATGTTCTGTTAAGCCTCTGATATTAAAATAAAATGAGCATGGAGAATAATATGGAAAAATACAATGCCATTATATAAATCAACAGTACAGTCTCTGGAATACAGTGTTCCTGATGGTCAACTGAACTCAAAAAGGATATTGCAGGATAGGGGGACAGGGAATTAGTGAAGTGTGATGAGAGTGATTACAGGAATACAAACATTTTGATATGAAGAAAGATTGATTGTTAAATGTAATATAGTGAATAGTATATGGAACCCTTCTGCCAGTTAGAGTCAGCATCAACAAGGGCCCGGTTCAGTATCTAGTGGCTCCTTTTCAACAACGCACCAAGAAAACAACTTAAGCTCCTTCCCTCCCTCCTTCAAACCAGTAACCCGGGACACATCAACCTCTAGGCGCCTCTAAGAAGTAATACTTCTTCTCCTCTCACAAGCACAGAGTCTGAGTGGAGAAAAGAAACATAATAAAAAGGGGGGAAGTAACCCTTCATAATCTTGGAAAATGCTGCAAACAGAATTCATAATCATGAGCAAAATCCACACCTTAGAGTACATGGGGCAGTGTCCTTTTGCCTCAGATTCTTATGTCCAAAGACCAAAAGTTCCTTTAATGTGCCCTTTCCTTCTCCCTTCACAGCAAGAGACTCACAGTTGTTGTTCTTGGTCACTGAAAACCCAGAGTTCAGAGGTGCATCTATGTGAGCTCACCCCCAACCCTGGTGGGGGCCAGAGAAGCAGCTTACTCACTTCATTGTCTGGGAACTTGCTCTGGCGTCAGCCACTCTGCTGGCCACCTTGCTAGTTGCTCAACATTCCAACAGCCATCTTCTTGCTATGCAGCTCCAGTGGCTGCCCTGGCGCCCATTCCACCAGCTGTGTAATGCTTAGACCTGGTTATCAGTGATTTCAGCTCTATTGGTCTGCAACAAAAGACTCAGTTGATTCTTACTCCGCTCTGTTATTACACAGTGGAGAAGTGAAGGGTCAAATGGTATCTAGAACCCTTAGGCAGGATCCACACCTCTTGGTACAAGCACCTCTCTCTCAACTCCACTGGGCTTTGGCACTCCTCTCCCCTGTCTTGCAAGTGCAGTTTAGTCGAGGGTGATCCCTCAATCAGGGCATGCCAAGTACAATTCTGTCCCCCTTGATTGACATAACAGGGATATCAACACTTTATTACCCCTGTCCCCAATAAGAAAAGAGCCAATAGGAAGCAAGCAGCTACCAACCAAGATACATACATTTGCAAAAACTGCCAAAGATCACGCAAATCTCAGATTGGACTATTCAGTCACATGAGACATTACAAATTGTCTATATCACAGGCTGCAATCCCACCATCTCTCACAGATGAAAGGATGCCAACTAAAGGTCAATAAGAAAGTGACTTGTTATCCAACACCAGCCAAAAATGATCATTTGGGCAAAGCAGCCCAAATGATTACTTAGCTCCTAGTCAAAGTTGGTGTATTTATGCAAACAAGATCGGCTCCTGAAGCTGTCTTCCTTAGCTCATAACTAGATATCAAGGGAGAGCTCATTCAAATCCTACTTACATATAGATGGGGAGATTTTCTCTCCCATTCCCATAACACAAGAATGAGGAGACAATCAATGAAATTAGAAAATGGAAATTTCAAAACTGATCAAAGGAGATACATTTTCACACAATGGATAATTTAGCCAGTGGAACTCATTGCCACATGATGTGATTGAAACCAAGAACTCAGCAAGATTCAGAGAAGAGTTGGACATTTGTATGACTAACAAGCATATTCAGAATCTCACTAGTGAATAAGAACAAAAAGAATACTGGAAGTGAAATAAAACCTCATTTTTCAAGTCTTAAATGAATCTCTAACTATTTGGGATTAGGAGATGCACCTTTCATTCAGGTCAAATTACACCATATCTGCCTACTATGGGGGGTTTTTTTGCACCTTCCTCTGAAGGATACTGCACTGGATGGATCACAGGTCTGATCTGATGTGGAAGTTTTGATGTGGCAGTTTCTATGTTTGTTCCTATAATTCACTATATGGACGCACACCACCCTCTAAAGTCTGGAGGCTTGATTTGCACAATTGTCCCTTGAAAAACTTTTTAAAATGTTGGCAGCTAAGTATCGACACCAGCACATACAGCTGTGCTCCTCTTCTCTTGTAGTGGTTAGTGGGAACATGAATATCTCTCTCTCTCTCCCACCCACCCCCGAACATTTTACATAAAATTAGTCAGTTTTAGGGATGTAAATATTGTTAAAAAAGATAACTGTTTAAACTATTTAAATTATATTGTTTAACCGGTTAACCAATTAAAGGGAGAGGGGCCCCAAGTACCTAGTTTGACCCAATTGCAGCCTCCGCAGATGCTCCGTGCCACCCCAGCAGCAGCTTCCCTTCCCTTCCCTGACCAGTGCGCCATCCACCTCTGCAGCCTAATCCCTCCCAGTAGCACGAAGGGAGGCCGGGGACTACTTTTCTCCCTGACGGAGCTGGAGTTGGTCAGCCAGCACAGCTGGGGCTGGTCTGCCCATCCCGGGGCTGGGGCTGCTCCAGCTGGCTAGCCGGTCCAGGACTGGGGCTGCTCCAGCGTCCAGACAGTATGAAGAGCCCATTTTCTCCTTGTTGAGTATTTTTAAACTCTTCACCCCAAAGTCCGAGCTGATGGGATGATTTCATGCGCAGGTCTCCCCTTCCTGGAGGGAATGAGGAATGCAATCAACAAGGTCCCTGTCCTTTGATCCTGCCTCATTTGCCATCATGTGTGCAGGACCAGCACTTTACCTTGATTAATGTTTTTTTTCTTATTTGGTGAGTAGCACAATTACAGATGTTTACAGTGGAAACATTCTATATAACTTTATACAAGGGACTACAGAAATTGAAAGTAGGATGCAGCATCCAACAAGCATTTCATAAAGTCTAAACATTATAGACAGTCAGGGCCAGTGCAAGGATGTTTCGCGCCCTAGGCAAAACTTCCACCTTGCGCCCCCCGGCGCCTCCACCCTGAGATTCCCCCCCCACCTGCGGAAGCTGTCTCCTCCTCCCTGAGGCACCCCGCCCGCCTCAGCTCACCCCTGCTCTGCACGCGAGCATGAGTACCTTGAGCACACCGTTGTTGCTTCACTTCTCCCTCCTCTCAGGCTTGTGGCACCAATCAGCTTAGGTGCCGCAAACCTGGGAGGTGGGAGAAGTGAAGCAGCCATGGCGTGCTTGGGGAGGAGGCGGGGCAGGGGTGAGCTGGGGCGGGGAGTTCCCCTGCGTGCCGCCTCCCGCCTTACTTGCTGCAGGCAGCCCTCCCCATGCTCCCCTGCCCCAGCTCCCTCCACCTAAACGCCGGCGGCAACCGGGGCGGCCAAAGATCCGGCCACCGCGGTAGCTGCCGAAGAAAATGGTGCCCCCCAAATTCCAGCGCCCTAGGCAACTGCCTAGGTCACCTAAATGGTTGCACCAGCCCTGTAGACAGTCTTATAACACTAATACCTATTTAACTATACTAATCCCCAGACAAGCCAGACTGATTTCCAGCTATGCATTTGCCAGTGTTCAATGAGGCTCTGGGCCTTAGCATGAGCTGTCACCTGGTCTGCCGGCATCCCAGCTGTATTTTTGCTGGGAGAATATGGCTGATATTGATGCTAGTCAGCAAAAGAGTTTTCCCCTCCATAATGATGACTGTGCTGGAGAGACTCTTTATTTTAGGACAGTTATTTTGAATTAAGCACATTTCCCCAAAGGTCTTTAATGTATTCTCTCTCTCTCTCCCTCTCTCTCTCTCTCTCTCTCTCTCTCTCTCTCTCTCTCTGTATATATATATATATATATATGCAGCAAACAAAAACCCTTGGTTGACCTGTGCCAGCTGACTTGTGTTCATGGGGCTCAGGCTGCAGGGCTGTTTCATTGCTGTGTAGATTTCCAGGCTTGGGCCTGAGCCCAAGATCTGGGACCCGCCTACCTAGCAGGATGCTACAGGTCAGGCTCCAGCCCAAGCCCAGAAGTCTACTTTGCAATGAAATGGCCCCACTGCTCAAGCTCCACAAGCCTGAGTCAGCTGGCACAGGCCAGCTGCGGGTTTTTCTTTTCTCTGTAGACACACCGTTACAGTAATCGACTCAAGGAGCTCAAACTATTTAGCTCAACAAAAAGAAGATTATGGGGCAACTTGATCACGGTCTCTAAGTACATACATGGGGAGCAAATATGTCATAATGGGATGCTCAGTCTAGCAAAGAAAGGTGTAGTGCAATTCACTGGCTAGAATTTGAAGCTAGAAAAATTCAGAATGAAAATAAGGCATGCATTTTCACAGTGAAGGTAACTAACCATTGGAACAACTTACCAAGGGTCGTGATGGATTCTCCATCAATGACAATTTTAAAATCAAGGTCAGATCCGTTTCTAAAAGCTCTGCTCTAGAAATTACTTTGGGAAAGTTCTATGGCCTGTGTGATACAGGAGGTCCCTTCTGGACTTGGAATCTATGAATCCGTAAAGCAACAAGGAGTTAACTGAGTTATGTCACTTTTAGCATTTTAGTTTTGTAGCTGTATTTCTTATATTAAACAAACTTCAGGGCCAAATTCTGTCTTCACTTAGTCTCCTGCAATGTCATTGAGTCCAATGGCTTTTGAAGGGGGATAACTAACACAGGGCAGAATTTGCTTGTATGTTTCATAACTGATATTCTGGTGCAGCAAATCTGCAGCTAGACTTTCCTTTCCAACTGGCTCTGTGGATCTCTATTGCAATTCTGCGCTCAGCCCCCAGGCACATCTACCATCATGTTACATGGGAATTTCATGCGCACAACAAATGCAGAATATGCAAAAGAGATTTGCTGTACAGATAAGTGATCCACAGTATTAATGCGTATGCCTATACCAAAACACCACAGTGTTTGCTGATACAAAATCAACATGTAATCGAGCAGTGTTTGTATTTATTTGCAAAATAAGTTGTTAAAAGGAGAAGCTTTCACCGGATAAACGAAAGGAACAAGATTTCGCATACTGAACTACTTCAAATGAAACAATACAGGGAAAATGAAAGCAACAGCACCAAAACTCACAGCATTTTTTGGTAGTGATATTTAACCTGTGGCATTTCATTCTGCAGAGGCCAGTATATGGCTTTCACAGCAGGTTGGAGTGAGGAATCAAATGACAGACTGGCTCATTTTTGCTCCTTTTCAACAATCCTGCAAACTTGTTTGATAGTGTCTTTCCATGTGTCCATTTATGTTTGTAAAGGTTTTTTTATTTCTTATTATTAAAACATAAAATTCCCCCAATTAGTTACCTCACATTGAAACACACAGTGCAAAATACCTTTGGGTTTTCTTAGATGCTTCTGGTGAATACATTCATTCTTATTTTTTTTTAAAATTGTCACACATATTTTTGTATTCTTGACTTGTCGGTCTCTTTGTGATTTTAAGTGGCTCTTTAGTTGTTAAAGGTCGAGTGTCACTGCTTTAAGGAACATATCATCTCACTGTCTCTTTAATCAAGATGCAAAACTCATCTTAAACATCAGTTCAGCTGATAAACCAAGCAAATATTTGAAGAATTTGAAAGTACAATGTAAATTGTTGAAGTTTCACAAAAATCAAGTGTGATTTGTTCTGGTCTAGAAAGAACATCAATAAAAACTAGTGATTCATCCTGAATGATTTCCATATGGATATTCTAGTTCAATCTCAGCAGTTCCTAGAGATTTGCATGCCTCATCTTGTCTACAAATATTTTGTTTCACGGTAGAGCAGCTTTTATTAAACGAGGTTAAAATATACCTTATGGCAACTTTTGAGTATAAACTACATTTGAAATTATGTATATGTGGTTGTGTACTAACTTTTAGTAATATAAAATACTCCATAAGGTGGTATGATGCTTACATCTAAGAGCATCAGTTCTGTAATACAAAAGCAAAAGGGAAATTCTCAAAATGAATCAAGACCATATAGCTATAAACTGTGTTACAAAATATCACATATACGTATACAGCATAGTATTGTTTTTGCTCAAGCTCTTATTTTTCAGACTGTGGCAGAGCCATTCTGATTAAAATAGATTAGCCAAAATATCTAATTAGAGATGAGAAAATAATTTAGAAGGAATAAATATTTATATTCGTCTCTTTTTCTCTTTACTGAATGTCTATGAATGGATTACAATTTTCTCCAATGTAGTCAAAATTAAAATTCTTTAACTTTTGATTTGCTAAACAAAAACTAAAATTTGAAATTCAAGCTGTGTTGCTTATTTATAACAGGTTAAAGAAGTCACATTTTTCTTTCTTGATTGGATGAGAATGACATGATCAGGTTTTGATATGAATGCTCACAGAAAACAATTTTAAAATTCACTTTCTCTGCATATTAAATATGCCAATTTAAAATCCATTTCTGCAAATATTCATGGTAGTACAATGCATGAATCTTCTCAGAATGCAAGAAAAATAATGACATGAATTTAGCCAAACTGAATTCACTGAACAATTTGAATGGATATTGATGGGAAATTGTTTGCACCATTCACTTACCTTTAGACCAGATATGTTTTATGATACTCAGCTGTGGAAAATAAAAGACAAATTAATGCAAAACTAGTTTCCCAAGCCCTTTATAAAGCTGGGGAAAGTTCTTCTGTCTTATAGTGATGAAGAATGTGCCATTCTTTGGGATTCATTTTTTAACAGAAATCTTGTGACATTTTGGATGTTGTGAATTTGCAGTGGAGATATGTTACCTTCTTTTCCCCTGATGTTGTCTGATTCAGGGAAACTTCATTTTCTGAAACCACTATTAAATAATACAATTCTTGTGCAAACAAAAATGTGTAGAAATTGACTGATTAAGTTCCTGAAAAGATAAAAGAGAGGCATAGAGAAAGTAGATAAAGTCAAGAAATACACTTAATTCTGAGGATGGCTAATATTGATACAATAAATATATATTTTTGTTAGCATACTGCAGATTATTTTCTTTTTCTATATTTTTAAAAATATTTTAAGAAAATTACTATAAGCGAATGTCACTAGTGAAGATTTTTATGTGTGTCATAATAATGTCTTCCTATTTTTTTTAAAAAATGTATCTATAAATATAATTTCTCTCTTAAACATCTCCTCTAATGCATTTGTGCTTTTCTGTTGGAACTAAATGATTATTTTACGATTGGCTTCTGCAGCTTCAATTGGCTCCTGTTGCCTCTAAACATTGCCAACTTGTGTTTAGAGGCTGCACTGATTTGTATCCTTTTTTTTGTACCTGATGTAGTGAGACTTACTCCTAATTTCAGTGTCACAAAACTGAGAAGTATAAATATTACAGCACATATTATTAACCATCAAGAAAGTATTGATTGTTCAAGATGAACATGTTCATGTATATCTGAACAATTCTTCAGCACACTGTAGTCTTTGAAAAAACTGCTATCAATATGCATGCACAAAAGAACGAGCAGTAAATGCCAGTTTGCTAAAACTAACCCTCTGTCTGATTCTCTGGTGGGAAATGCATGTGCCCTGACTTGGATGTACATGTGTTTTCCCATGCGAGACTTCCCTCTTCAAAACAACCAATGCACGTTTTTCACTGTCATTGAACTCACTAATCCAGTCAGTATAGAGGACTATAGATCACAAAACAATAGGACTCATCTGAGTGACAGTTACTTAAACAGAGTGGACTCTTCAAGTGAGATGCAATAGTAAGTTCTAAAGTCAAATGTACGACATAACTACAGTCTCACCTCTTTAAAAATAAAACAAACAAACATAAAACAGAATCTGCTTTCCCAGGTTTTCCTAAATAAGGTGAGGGAAAATCCTACCTAAGAACCTAATTAGGAAAGAAACTCACCAATATGTCTCTCTCACTCCTTAATTTTTTTTTCTTATTGAGAAAGCATTTCTCTCTCTCTCTCTCTCTTTCTCTCTGTGACATTTTCTTTTGAAAGGAAACTAGCTTGTGCATTCATGTTTAGAGTAAAGAACTCTTCCTGTAATGAACTGAAATGATTGTACCAATTTGGCAGGCGTGTATTCTTATGGGGAGAGTCATGGGATGAATACAAGCTTGCTCCCATTTCTGAGATCTCACTTACAGCTTTGAGTTTAATACTGCAACTTGTATGTCAAAATGCATGCTGATCTGATCCCCATTCTTATGGGGCTGGATTCATAGAAAACTAGGCTCTGTTTTGGTGATAAAGGCCTATTCAATGTGATGTCTGACCTGCTGAGACACTCAGACCTGCTGGCTTCAAATGGAGTTCTTGCACCCCCTACAGTCTCAATGCCAAAAATTCACTTGAAAGGAGAAAACAACAGAGTATGGTGTTTCCATACAAGATTTTTGTCACACAGGTTGATTATTATGTGGTTATTGTTCTAACTTGATGGGGAAAACTTTATTTGTGAAGAGAAGAAAGCAATTAATAAATTCTAATGGAAAAAGTTCTCCCCCCTTAAGCATCCTCTTCCCTCTCACCCTCCCCTGCCCCAGCACCTCCATAGCAGCCTGGGAACAAGAGTTGTGCCTTGTAAATAAATTCAAAACACACATCATGGACAGGTCCTTCCTGGGATATGAGTTTATTGTCCCCAGCAGAAGCCACAGAGATAGTTTTACATTGTGTCATTAAAACATCACTCTCCTTTCAATGAAATGCTGAGTTTCTCGCCGTCTGAACAATGTACATGGGAGCACTATTGAGGATGGGTGAGGAAGCTGGCTGCTAGCAGTTATACAGAGCTATGGATTCAATGTGCCCTATTCTCAAAGAAATAACCTTTGCTGTGCGGCGCAGAGGCTCAAAACCAGCCCTTCACTGACAAGCACAAGAAGATAAATATGAAAAGCCTGTTTACAGATGAAAAAAAAATGTGCCAGGCTTCTGAGCCAATGTCCAAAAATCAGTTGTCAGTGCAATGCAGACCAGCATGAGGGAGTATAGGCTGTAAGAAACTTCATCCTTAAATACATCTTTAATACACAAAGATCAGAAAGGCTTTTAAAATACAAAATAAGGGTTTGTGTAACAATGAGAAGGTCTAGAAAGGGATTTTTCTCTGTGCATTCGGCACTTGTATTGAACTATTACCACTGGCTCAAGCTAGATACGTATGTAAATTGGCAGATACTGTGTGAGCTTCCCCTCATAGTGCTTCCAAAGTACCCCTCCTGATTCAGTCCTGCAACTTTCCAGAGCAGCAACTACCAATCATAGAGAATTCAGAGATGGGTTTGTAATGGGAATAAATGTTCATTAGCGGCTAGGATGGGATCACCAATTATTTCCTAAATTCGTATTTGCTTCTAGATTTTAGACAGCATTAACCCACTGTATATGTATATTTAAAGTATTTTTGGTCCAGAGTGGGATCTCAGTTGCACCAGAAATATCTACATTAACTTAATTGGCTGCTGTGAAGTTACTTACATTTGACAAGACCTTAACTGAGACCAGAGTCTGGCAATTTGTCTGTATTATATTTTTATTTGGTAGACATACTAAAAATGTTAATTACTTAAATATAAAATGGAAAACATGGTGTGTGGGTATGAGTGTAAATGTATACAAGGACCTGTGCTTTCCAGATACCCATAGTGACTGAGGAAAATTCATCCCTTAAAGAACCTCCACTATTCTAATACATCATTCTCATGTTCAAAAATCTAAATCATATATTGTAGTTTCCTTTTTAAAATCCTGTACAGGGTCAAGTGAACTAATTTGAAAGCATCATGGTTGGAAAGTTTGACTTAGACAAGAATACATCGGTCTATTTATTTATGTCATGCTCCTCTATGTGATATCTGTCTATGCTATTGAGTTTGCATTCCTCCTAGGAGAAACTGTGAATACTGGGGAGAAAGAAATCCACATAAAAAGTGAAGTGGAGAGCAGGCAGGGTGTGATGGGTGGGGAAATATTGTATAGAGAGAGTGTGAAACTCAAATAGGAGAAAGGAGAAATATTCTACTGGAAAGTTCAGTTCAGTGGCCAGGTGCTGCTTATTATACGAGTCATAATCATTTTGCCATTACTTTGGGTTTTCCCTGTCTGCTTCTTGATCCTCTTGTTGGCTCTCATCTTAGACAGTAAGCTGTTAAAGCCAGGGAGGATCTTTTCATTATGTGTCAGTATAGTGCCTCGCACATTGGTGCCCCAGTCGTGACAGGGATCATCATGCAATACCAGCAATTCAAACACAATAGCAACTATAATAATATACATGTACCCCTGCTGTTTAGGGCTTTACTAAAGGATGAGAGCTCATAATTTTCCTGCAATCTCACATGGACAGGCTTCTTAGTCTGTCAGGAGACACGAAGCGAGGCACAGTCCACCCACTAATAAAGATCAGATTTCATATAGCAAATGGAGGTCAGAGAGAAACTGTCCTGACTGAATGTCTCAGAACTAGGAGCAAGGCAGTGGGCAAAGAGCACTGGAATTCTGTCTCACCCAAATAATTTGCACATTTTCAAGCTTTTCTCTGCAACTATGAAGACTGAAAATTTACTTTAAAAAAATGGAAGCTGAGAGTCTCATGTGATATAGTGCCTTCAGGAGCTGGGGTTTTAATGAAAACAACAAGTATTGTGAAATATGCGATAAAATCCCAAGAAAGGGCAATATTGCTGACTCCTGTTATCTCTGTTCCGCTGGTGCACAAGAAGATGTAAGGGATCTCTTCCTTCAAACAAGCAATCAAATACTACATAGCACACTGGAGTGCATGAGAAGAGGGCTGGACAATGCAAAGAGGACTTGTCTGCAGGTTATGGGGCATGTGCAGGTCCCCAGCCAGCTATTGCATATACTCCAGCCAACAGCAAGAGATTTCAAGATGCTAATAGGGCTGCACTTTGCTCCTGTTCAGAGAACCAGGAAAATATTTCACAATGCGTCTCTTAGCCCATCATGAGGAATCCTTGTAAATAATCAAGTCTATTTCGAGCACTGGTGTCACTTTGATCTCTCCACTTGTCTGCCTGTGGCACACAACAGATTAATCTCCTGAGGACTGAAACACTTCAGTCTAACTAAGGTCATTGGACTCAGCATAGGAGTATTTGAGGATTTGTTATACAGGAGGTCAGACTACATGATCTAATGGACTCTTCTGGCCTTTAGTTCTATGAAATCTGTCAAGTGGGTATCCCATACTCCACAAGTACCAGGAATTGTGATTTGAGCAAGTCATGTCTGACTGGGAGACTGTAATCTCAGTGGGTTTCTATCTGGGGGTGGGGCGAGGGGAAAATAAAGAATTACACATATATAAAGTCACAAGTAACTGTTCACCAGTGCGAGTAAGAGATTAACAATATATGACCCTTATTTCTTTACATTTTATGGAGCTCATTACTGTTATAGTTTGTTATTTATATGACAGTATCACTTTGGGACCCCAGATGAAACTGGTGCTTCATTGTGGGAAACAATGTCTAAACACACTGTATAAGACTATCATTGCCCCCAAAGAACTTACAGCCTTGAACAGATAATACAGACAATACATAGGGGAAACAGATGCACAGAGAGGTGTCTACCTTCTCTATCCAACCTTTATCCATAAGTTATTGTCTCCCATTCAAATATGTTTTATCCAGATCAGGATGAACAGTGCAATCTCAAACTGGAATTAATGCTGTTCTGTGGCTAACAGAGTGAAATTCGTAGATGATCAACATTACGTTCTGAGCATTGCAAGATTTATCTTCTTAGCTTCTCAAGAGGACAGGATCATCACTTGTGCCTGGGTTTCAGCTTCACAAGTTTGGAAGTGGAAAGTGTGAATTCTGAGTTCATTCCAGGACTTCAGTCTCCTCGTTATAGAACATGGGCTGCACCACTGACCTGTTAACAATGCTATGATGGGGGGATGTTTTTTAATAACGATATTGTATTATGACATTAAGGAACATATTTTCAAAAACTGGAGGGCGATTTGCACCCACACAAATATGTGCATGTAAACTTGCTCCTGGATTTATGCATGCAGTGTACATTTTGTGAATGCACTTGTGTACGTGCATTTTTATAGGTCAAGTCAGTCTTTAATTTTTGAAAACGTTGCATTTATTTTTTAAATTATTATTATTATTATTATTATTATTATTATTATTACATTACTGCCTTGAAGACCCACTTATGATTTGTACTAGGTTCTCTACAAGCCCGTATGAACACACACTCCCTGCAATGAACAGATTTTTACAGTCAAAGAAATACTATATAAATGGATAGACTAGAATATTTTGGATTTTGAATCTTCTTGCAACCACTGAATGAAATAGCCACACTTGCTGGAAGAGACAACTGTAATGTATTAGCTCAGTGTGTATGTTGTTGCCTTCTAGTGGCTGACCAATAAAGAGATTAAGGGCCCTTCTATTACTGTCAGATAAAGGACTCCACCTGTGTTTTTCAGGTGGTAAAACCAGGGTGATAATCCCAGTTATCTCTCTCTCTCTCTCTCTCTCTGTGCACATGTGCAAATGTCATTCATACAGTAATTGTTTCTAGTTTTTGCAGCATGTAGAGCTAATTCCATTGTCCCTGCTAATTTGTACAGCAATTCTTATTCCTGATTCAGCAAATGAAGTGGTGCAGTGCTTGTAGAATGCCTATTTTCAGTGGAACAAATTGAATTCTAGGGATACAAACCTGGCCCGACTGGTTGACTTCAGTGGGACCAGAATTTAACAGTAAACATTGCCATACCATTCCTCCCTACAATCCAAAGCAATCGTAGTCCTGAATTTCCCCATCCATTGGAACAATCATTGTGCATCATGGCAGGAAAAAAATCAAGATCAGGATATATACCTCAAAATATACATACTACAGAACACAAGAGGAGAATGAAAATAGCTATTCAGGCACAATTACAATCAATGAAAGATTCAAAATCCTAAACAAATTCCAAAAATGTTCTAGTTATCATCCTTCATTGTGGTTTTCACAGAGCTTGTTCTGTACATTACCGGCACTGAGTGTGTTCAGCTGTACATTACAACCAGTCCAATTATTTTGGTAAAACTTAAATTCCTATTTTCTTCTACTATATTTCAGTGTAATTTTTATTTCTTTTTGGATCATGCCAATTTTATTCATACAGCAACTGTCCTGACCAAATCAGAGTAAATGACAGAAACCAGGTAATGGTTTATAAGTCTGGGTTACTAATCCCATAGGAGTTTTACTTCAGCTGCTGTGCTGAGAAATTACCTCTCAATAGACCAACATCAGAAATACTGAAAATGTGACAGAAAATACCAAGTAAGAGGGCATAAAAGAACATTTGAAAGAAATGTGTATTGCTAAGATTTCTGGAACTTTAATAGCTTTCCACCTCAATTTTTGGCTATAGTGAACTTGAGTTAAGAGAAAAAATATATCTTTTTAATGAGTTTTACAACATGCAAGTTGCTTTATAACATATTACATAATGATGTAAGTGCCATAAAGAAGGTTGTGTGCTGCTCTGTAAAATGTATTAGGTCATCAATATTTCAGGTTTTGTATTAAGGAATTAGAAATAATGATGAAGGTTAGAGTTATAAGAATTTAAAAAATCCTTTGATTGAACCATTCAGCCATCCCCTGGGATACACTAAGGAATTTGTAGGCTTGGAAAATAGGTGAATTTATAGGTTCTTCGTAGGTGAAAGAAGCCATGTTAACATCATAAGTTTTATACAAACTTTCCATGTGCTGTGGTACCCTCTCCATTTACCACCAAGTTTCCTTTTCCCCACCCTCTTATTGTGTAGCCTAGCCTGAAACAGATGTATTAAATGTGATCCATTAGCTTTTATGCAGAAAGTGGTCAAAAATCTTTCTTCAACCTGATTCAAAACCTGAATATCCATTTTTCTCCTCCCACAAACTGCAGGCTCAATATATTCAGTTATAAGCACAAAGTCTAAAGAGATTTCTAGGACAGGGATGTGCGGATCATGCTTAAGGCTTTGTTTCCTTAAACACATCTGTTCTTGGCCCATACTCTGCATCTTTTTGTAAGCTAGTCAATAAAAGAACAGGAACACAGGATGCTTGAAAGCCTATTCAATGTGAAGGACTATATCTGATATTTAACTTTATTTGTGTACATATGTAGCCTTCACTAACATGTGAGTTGGAATGCAATAGCCCCTGTGCACTCCGTACCATACCACACAAGGGCTTGTAGGCTCTAGGACTACCCCTCAGGCAGGTAGTTCTTCTCACAAGTGGTATGTTGGTAGGATTTTTGCTTGTTCTTTTAAAGATTGTTGTTGAGTTGAAAGAAAGTAGTGATGGTGGAAGTTGTTTACACTTTTGATGTTAAAAGATCTTTAAAAATGGGTAATGTTTACAAAAGTGACTAAGTGAAATGGCAGTTAGGCACTTAGGCACTTTTGAAAATCCCACTATAGGTGCCTATCTGCAACTAAATGACTAAAAATCTGACCGTTAGCAGCTTAAGTCCCATTAACTTTCAACTAGAGTTAGTCTCGTAAATCACTTTTGAAAATGTGACTTAAGGTACAAAGTCAGTTAGGTACTTTTAAAAATGTGACTCCAAAAATCCAGTGTCATGTGAAGGTTACTAGCAGATTGTGTTCCCAACTATTGTGGCTGTATACGATGGTTGCCTGAGGACCTCTTCCCAGGTCAAACCCACCACATACTGATTAATACATAGTCATAATTCCTGTAGCACTCCTGGTATAAATGAGCACTAATATTTAATATTAGTAATGCAGTAGTGCCTAGAGGTCCCAGTCAGGCATCAGAGCCCCATTATGTTAGGCACTTTATACACATATAATAAAAATACAGTTTCTTCCTCAAAGAACTTATGATCGAAGCAATAGCCTTTACAATCATACAAGACAACAAGTCCTGTTTTAGGCAACTTGCAATCTATATAACAGTTTGCAATCACAATAAATATGTTGTCCAGATTCCAAAGTGATTAGTTTTGTTTACAGTAATATTGTGGTTTTATACTGTTGCTGCTACAAGGGAAGAGACATATAACATTGGTAGAGTCTATCAACATGCTGCCAACTTGTTTGGGTATGAAGTTTCCATGATTTGATAAGGAGGAAAAGTGGCTTTTTGCTGTATTTGAAGTACTTGTGTTGTGACTCTCTAATTTTTCTGAATAAAGATGCAAAGAAATCACAGTGGGTAGAAAAGTCTGACTGATACTGCAGGAGCCCAGGCATCTAAAACCATCAAGTCAAAGAAGACCTAAAAGGTAAGAAGAAATAAACATTAACTAAGGAAATCAGAGACTAAATCTCTCTGCTTTCAGCAGGGAGTGGAGTCTCTAGGCTGGTATTAAGAGAAATAAGATAAGGCTGTTATGGTTATATTCCTCATACATAAAAATTAAAGGGAACAGAATTATAATGAAATATTTTTCTTTCTGTGGCATGACTATTAACTTTAGACCTGCCCTAACAGTTCTCATTTCAAGGAGAATTTTGCCTAAATAAAGGCTGATGCAGCTACCCCTATATGTTGCATTAGCTTTCTCTGTCTCATTGGACAAATGTTAGAAATAATGCCCAGACATTGCTATCTAGACTACTAGTTGTTCCGTGACTCTCCAAGTAGGAGCTTTCCCTTACCTGTTAAAGGCTTCCTCCAATCTCAGCCCAAGGGACATTCCAAATAGGCACTCAGCTCCACCGCAGGAATGATTCAGGTATTGAGTTATGGGACAAATGTTAGTAGTGCTATCCTGGACTTCTTCACTTTGCTTTCCAGAACAAACTAAGATCCCAGAACACAGATTAATATTTTGATTTGTTAATGAAACAAATAAGTTGATAAGTGAAGCATCTAATAAGCAAGGCAGAATATGAACAACACATTACCAAAACTAGCTGCCATATCCCTCCTAGCTAATGTTTCTAACTACTGTTTACCAACTTCTTGATCACTTGCAGCTCTTGTATATGGAATGTAGTGAATCCATTCTGGAGTTGGACTAAAAAGTCTGATGGACTGTGAGACTGCAGTAGGCAGAGTCAATTTATTAGCCAGCTAGGACGCTGTTGCTTCTATGGGTTATTTTTATATGCAAATATTAAAAGAGATCCAAAGATTTCTTGTTGTTTTCCATTCCTTCTGAAGCTTCAGCTTTCTTGCTTTCTTTCTTTCTTTCTTTCTTTCTTTTAATATATTATGTTTGCTATTTAGCTTGAAGAAAAACAGATAGGGATAACTATAGTTTAAGAGGCATATGGAAAATAAAAGTACTATTGTGAATAAAAATAAACTTTATATTTATATAGCAGTTTCCCTCTTCAAAGTGATTTACAAACACTGACTAATTAATTAAGTGCAAATAAATCCTCTAAATGAATCCTCTTCTACTATTTCAGCATTTCTGAATAAAAATATTTTGGTTTTCAGGCTTTCAGTTTTTCAATGTAAAATCAAAATTTCCCACACAAAGCAGACACTTTCTGGAGGTGGCGGGGAGATCCTTTAATTGAAAACTGAAGTTTCCCTAGAAAAATAGTTATAAGAGTTTTTTTGACCAGACCTATTACATTTAATGAAAATCTAAGTATGGTCTGAAACATTACATAGAAAAAATATCACTTTCAAGACCTCCTCCACACAGAGGCCGTGGCAGCAAAGTGTAGTGACCATCCTTGTGGGAAAAACAGAGAATCTGCACTAAAATGGTTATTTGCATTCGGTATGCATGTTGTAGAAGAAACTATGGGAAGCCTGCAAGTCTCTGCTCCTCCTTGGAGTTTCATTCCAGAAGCCTGGAGCTACAACTGGGGAATATGTTTTAATCCAAGCTGAACAGAAGATGTGTTTTAACCTGCTATTTTAGTCCTTTTTAACTTGGGTTAAAGTAATTACACAAAGAGCTTAAAAAGTTCAGGTCATAAGTACAAGCAATACAAATGACTATTTGCCTATTTAAAGTGCTTTGCTCAACCTTCAATACACAAGCCTGAGTTATCTCCCCATGGGGCAGCAGCAGTGAAGAAGAGGACAAATCATAGAATCTTAGAACTGGAAGGGACCTCAACAAGTCGTCTAGACCAATCCCCAGAACTTAAGGCAGGACTAAGTATTATCTAGACCATTCCTGATGGGGGTTGTCCAACCTGCTCTTAAAAATCCCCAATGATGGAGATTCCACAACCTCCCTAGGCAATTTATTCCAGTGCTTAACCACTCTGACAGGAAGTTTTTCCTAATGTCAAACCTAAACCACCCTTGTTGCAATTTAAGCCCATTGCTTCTTGTCCTATCCTCAGAGGTTAAAGAGAACAATTTTTACCCTCCTCCTTGCAGAGGTGGCAGGTTTGTAGAAATTTTGGTGGTGCCCAGAATGCCCAGAGCCCGCTCCCTCCCAAACTCCGCCCCCCACCTGCCTAAGGCTCTGGGAGGGAGTCTGAGTGAGGGGAGGAGATATGGGGTGCAGGCTCTGGGCTAGGGCAGGGGACTGGGGTGCAGGAGGGGGTGAGGGGTGCAGGCTCTGGGACAGAGTTTGGGTGCAGGCTCTAGGCTGGGGGTAGGGGTGCAGACTCTGGGAGGGAGTTTGGGGATAGAAGGGAGTGCAGAGGGAAGGAGTGCAGGCTCTGGAACGGAGTTTGAGTGTGGGCTCTGGGCTGGGGCAAAGGGTAGGGGTGTAGGAGGGGTGAGGGGTGCAAGCTCTGGGAGGGAGTTTGGGTGCAGGCACTGGGAGGGAGTTTGGGGATGCGAGGGGGTGTGGAGGGAGAGGGTGCAGGCTTTGGGATGGAGTTTGGGGGCTGAAGGAGATGCAGAGGGAGGGATACAGGCTTTGGGAAAGACTCTGAGAGGAAGTTTGGGGGTGGGAGGTGGTGTGTGGGAAGGGGGTGAGAGTGCAGGCTCTGGGATGGAGTTTGTGTGCTTTGTGAAGTCTCCAGGCTGGGACAGGGGCTGGGGGTGCAGGAGGGGGTGAGGGTTGTGGGCTCTGGGACTGAGCTTGGGTGCAGGCTCTGGGCTGGGGGAGCATACTCTAGGATGGAGATTGGGGATGGGAGGAGGTGTGGAGGGAGAGGTGCAGGCTCTGAGATGGAATTTGGGGGCTGGAGGGGATGCGAAGGGAGGGGTACAGGCTCTGGGAGGGAGTTTAGGGATTGGAAGGGGTGTGGAGGGAGAGAGTGCAGGCTCTGGGATAGAGTTTGGGAGTTGAAGGGGATGCAGAGGGAGGGGTACAGGCTTTGGGAAAGACTCTGAGAGGAAGTTTGGGGGTGGGAGGGGGTGTATGGGGAGGGGTTGAAGGCTCTGGGAGGGGTGAGGAGTGCAGTGCTTACTTGGGGCTCCTAGACAGGGTGGGCTGGGGGTCTTCATGCACTGCTATCCCCAGGCACTGCCCCTGCCGCTTCCTAATGGCTGCAGGGGCACTTGGGGCAGAACACAGACCCACCCTGCCTACGGGCTTCAGGGAGGGGCCGGCAACCATGTAGAGTGAGCAGGCAGAAAGCTTCTCAGCTCCCCTGTGCTGTCGGTGGTATGTGTGTGGGAGGGGGGCTGTTTCAAATGGCCCAGGGGATGAGTGGGGTGGGGGCACCTGGGGCGGAAGGTGGGCCCAAGGGAGAGACCTGGTCTCTTTCAGTGCTGGAGTTGGGCCAGTGGTACCTGGGCACCAGGAATATTCCTGGTGCCCAGGCACCACGGGCCCATAGAACGCCTCCTTGTAACAACCTTTTTCCTACTTGAAAACTATTATCATGTCCCCCCACAGTCTTCTCTTCTCCAGACTAAACAAACCAATTTTTTTTCAATCTTTCCTCATAGGTCATGTTTTCTAGACCTTTAATTTTGTTGTTGTTGTTCTCCTCCGGACTTTCTCCAGTTTGTCCACATCTTTCCTGAAATGTGGCACCCAGAACAATATTCCAGCTGAGCCTTTATCACTGTGGAGTAGAGTGAAGAATTATTTCTCGTGTCTTGCTTCTCCACCCTTCTCTCCAGCAGTGAGACCTGAGGGAGTTTTGACTATTTATAGGTCAATTTTTCCCTTTGGTAATAGGATCAGCAAAGGAGGAAATGTGCCATGTAAGCTCCCCACCCTCCCGCAAACAGTCACTGGATCCCTGCTCCCCTTTGGATCTCATAAATTGTAATGCAAGCACTATGTAATGGACAGCAGCTTTCCACCTTTTAAAAGTATTTCACCTAAAAATATTAATCAAGCTCCTAAGTAAGCTTTTCAAACAAGGAACAAAGTACATATCAGCTGTGAGTACAGTAAGTTTTATTAAAACTCATGACCCATTTTTTTAAGAAAAATAATAATAGGCTAAAGGTATTTCAAAATAATATTTTAACCCCCTGCAGACACTGCTGCAGTGAAATATGATGTTTTTCATGTTAGTTGGCAATGGTCTGGGGACATAACTTAGGTCTCCATAGTATGTAAAAAGGAGGAAACAACTAAAAAAATATTTTGGTTACTTCTAAGGCTTGCAAGGAAAAGTATTAAAAGTGAACAATTTAATAATATTTTTTTAAACAATTTAATAATATTTTTTATTAAAAACAAAATTAAAAGTTATGCTGAATCCAACATTTTGATGTGAAATCTCAAACCGTGTTGAGGGAAAGTAACAATATTTCTAATATCTGGATTCAATTTAAAAGGGATTAAAATGGGGAAAGGAAACAATCTTAAAATGACAGTTAAAGATCAGTTTTTACATAATTGCAAAACAGCATTCCAGGAATCTACCATGCCTCCTTCTATATAGATGAAGGATAATCCAGAATTATAATGTCCAGTACAAAGTTTCTTTGCATTTCTAAGTCTTTGGGTGAAATTTACTGCACTCATTTAAAGCCAGAGCAACCAGACTGTGCATAAAGGGTGTGTAAAGGGCCTGGGAAGGTGAAACTCACCTCTCTCACTCTGGAAATAGTGAATGGGGCTGCTACTCAATGCAATCCCTGCTTCCAAGGCAACTATTATAACATGATCTTTCAGTCTATGGCTAGAATAGTCATTGCAACACTTCTTTGCTAGTTGCTGGTAGTTTTGGGTGCCAATGAACTTGTTTAAATGATTCAGTAGATCATTCTTTGTTGGCCTATGCCTGGCTTGCCCTTATCATGGCCTCTTGTGCTGACCTATGCAGACTTGGCACAGAAACCCTTTCCACTGCACACAGTGGTGTGAAAATTACTCAGTGCATCCTTTCCGTCCACTGTCTTCTTGTACTGCCCCCTATTGTGCTCAGCGCCTGAAACTGACTCTCTCACCAAGGCAGAATTTTACCCTAAAGACCATACCAAGTGAAACAGAACTTCTCCAATTCTAGCTTTCAGAGCATTTTATATATGCTCTGAAAGCATATATATAAAGTTATTTCTTTCTCCATGTAGTATACGAGCACCTCCAAAATATTTGAAAATAGAAATACCTCTAAAAATCTCTGCTTTACCCCTTCATAGAGTATAAGCAAAAGAACTAGTTATGTTTTATTTTTTAGTGGGTGGGTATTTTAGTAGTAAATGTGTAAGCGAGCAGATGTGTTTGGGTCTCTGTGTGTGTAAGAGAGTGTGCAGAGAGTTGGATGTCTTATGCTTGTTTGTAAGAGAGAGGGTGTGTTTGGGTCTCTGTATGAATGTATCATAGAATCATAGAAGATTAGGGTTAGAAGAGACCTCAGGAGGTCATCTAATCCAATCCCCTGCTCAAAGCAGGACCAACCCCAGCTAAATCATCCCAGTCAGGGCTTTGTCAAGCCAGTCCTTACAAACCTCTAAGGATGGAGATTCCACCACCTCCCTAGGTAACATAGTGTATGTGTGTTTATATAGACAAGTTTGAGGAAATGATGCGTTGTGGAGTTAAGTTTCCATCTAGTAATGAACATGCTCACTTTCATGCTTATTCTTGCCTTTTCCAGGAGTGAGTTCCATTATTAGGTCCAGTTCCTGTGAAAATTCTGCCTCTACTGTTCATGAACTCCTCCTGTGTCAATAATTTCATTTTGCCAGAGGAACACAGCTAACATGGATTTAAGCCATTTCTGTTGGTTTAATTTGCAGCAATTTTAGAAATGTTAAAGATTCATTATTTTTCTTCAATAAAGAAAATATCATATTCCCTTAGTAAAGATTAAAAAAAGAAATTTTAAGAAAGTTCTGATGTAATATTGAAAATAAGGATAAGTGAATTTGCCCAGCCAAAACAAAAACTGTCCTGACAACACTACACATGAATCTGTTCACCATTTGGAATATTCTCTATTCCTTCTACCTTTCTTACATACATTTTACCTGCAGTCAGACCCATTCAACCCCATTCAATTTCAAAATATTTTAACTCTTTAGAGCGTATTTTGTAGAAGTAATCATGCCATGGATCAGTGTGTGAGCTCAAATGGACAGTTACACAAAACTTAAATTAAATGAAAAGACTAAGCGGTTCAGGGAATTGGGTAATGCTTTGTGCAAAATTAAAAATAAAATAAAAGGCTACGCAGAAGTTACTGAAGGCAGAATGTGGGCCCCTCTTTATTTTATTATTATTATTATTATTATTATTATTATTATTATTATTATTATTATTATTATTATTATTATTATTATTATTATTATTATTATTTTAATTCAGACCATGCTTTAAACAGATCACTGAACTCCTTAGTCTTTTGATTTAACTGAAGATTTGGATAACAGTCCTTTCTAGCTTATGTTTTGATCCACAGCATGATTACTGCTACAAAACATACTCTAAGGATTTAAAATATTGTATAGTAAAATCAGTTTAATGTAAAATATGGAAGAGTGAAGGTGAAATCCTGAACAGATTAGTAAAAGAATACCTTCCTAAGGTCTGTAAGATACAGAGCATGTCCAATTTCAGGAGGTTCTTAGCTTCTTTCAGGGCTGCATCTTCCATTGGAGTCAATGAGAGTTTTTCCATTCACTTCCTTGGGATAAGGAGTGGTCCCTAAGTGACCAAAGACCCCATATGAATGATTCTCTAAACTGAACAATACCCTGCTTCAGACAGCCCTCTCAATCAGCTTTGTGCACCTGGTTTGAAAAGCAGGGATGAGTGTGTACTTCCCATGTCCTTGCAGTATAATGTTGATATATATAAATGTATGCTCTGTGGTAGATAATGCACTTTTTACCACCAATCAGAATGAAAGTTTCAATTATACCATTTATTTTTAAAAAGACTTAAAATTAAAAAAAAATCTCTGCTTTCCATGTTAGACAGAGTGAAAAAGAAACAGTTACCAAATACTTTAAATTGAGACTTTCAGCGGGGCATTCTTAAATAAAGTTATTTCTTACTTAAAACCTTGGTGAGTGCCTAATTACTTTCTTCAGAGCCACTTTGAATTGAACCATAAGATTCAAATGTGTATTGAATTTAAATTCTACTTATGGGCACTTCTTCCTTTGATTCTGCATTTCTAGCAAGGAGAGCTCCTTATACTACATTAATCATAATATATGGAAGGGCTTCTGTGTTGCTTCTGCTGTGCACTAAGTTGTCCCCGAAGATAAAAAAAAATCCCCTTTGGAAGAAAAATCTCATTCTAAATGAAGATTTAAATTGAAATTATTGGAGAAGTTAAGAGGAAAAGATATGCCCAGCAAAATTAGAACAAGCATTTAAATGGAAGAGGGTATCTTTAATTATTTTCTTCCTTGGCATAGCAGAAAATCCCATGATATAATAACTAAGAATACTTTGGGGGGGTTAAGAGCCCAACAGCAGAAAAGCTAATGGGATTCTTTTTTCAGATACAGGTTAAACTGATGGTACTATAAGTCTACTGTCAAAACATTTCAGCTCACCATCTGCTACATGTTAATTTGCAATAGAGAGAGGTGAAATGAGCGTGTAACTATTCAGAGGAGATCTATGCAAATTCAGAACTTTTTCAATTAATATTCACTTCAAAGTAAACATGACGTCACAGGACTCCTAGACAATGGAACGAGGGATTATATCTAAACATTACATTTCTATATAGACACAGTATGGCTCTAGAATCCCACTGTGTTGCAAAGAATAGAGTCTAAAGGGCTAGACTAAGCAATTATGGGCTATCTTCCTTTGAACAGGTAAATTCAAAGTGGCATACAGCAATGCTTCAAAAAAAGTGCTGCTCTGATTAAAATAAATGCTGTATTGTTAGTTTGTGGGAAGCAATATTTGTATAAGCGCTAATTCCCAGTTCCAACAAATGAGCGGGCCAAGAAACTTAAGCTGAAAGACCAAGAATCTGATTCAGATAGATAGATAGATAGATAGATAGATAGATAGATAGATAGATAGATAGATAATGGGTCAATCAATTTCACATATGCTCCTCAACTGCCCCCAAAACAACTCTAATAAATGGATTAAAAAATACTAAAGTTATAGAACTGTATCATCACACATCCACACTTTTGTGTGGACAGGGAGGGACAGGTACTCATAAAATGGGGAAGATTGAGTGACATTCTCTTCCCCTTTCCAGGATCACAATCCCTTTGTCATAGGGGATTCAAAGCTTTTTGGAACATGGCTGGATAGAACTGGAGCCACAGGATTTTATCGTATTGTCCCCCCGGCCCTGATGAATAAGTGGAAAATCAGGTATAAGTTCCCATGGAAGTTAATGCTTCCCATTGTAGGGTTAATTTCCATATTTCCTGGCTCTGAATAAGAATCATTCTGTCTGACTCAAAGGAAATACATGTTACTAAAACATCCTAGAAATTTGTAAAGGTGTATCAAGTATGAAATTTGTAGAATATCTTTTGGCTAGCACACTGCTGATGATGCCTGTTACAAATCGTAGGTGAGCTTTTCCAATAATTAAGCATTCGGCCATAATAAGATTTACAATATGATTATCCCATTTATTATTACAGAGACTGTTTGTTAGGGCCATTTCATTATTTCATCCTAACATAAAGACTTGGATAACAACGTGTAGTGATAATCTTGTGGTATTATTGTGGTAAAAATGTTGATTGATCTGTTTGTGGCTAATCAGAACAGTCCCAGTACAGTTTTATGCTGAATAAATGTCTCAGACAGCTTACTCTAAAACAGAAGAGGTAACTGTAAGGTTTATAGATTGGAAGGTTTCTTCATGCACATGTTCCCTGAGAAGAATGGGATTTCCACCATGCTGGTCTTTTATTCCCCATCAGCGTAAGTTTCCCACAAGAAAAACAGTAAATGCTATCAAATCAAGAATGGCATCCTAATGAATTTCTGTTGTGCAGAAACAAGACAGTAACAGCGGTTCTGTTCTAGCAACTGAAGACCACATGACACAACTGCTAATTTATATTTGACGTGAAGAATGTCCAGTTGTAGCTCTTTTGCTGATAATAGCTGCACTGATACAGTCCAGCTTGGAGGCAAGTTTCTTTATCTTACACAGTCATCTAATGCTAAACATCCAGAGCAAAGGTGGTATGCTCAACCATAATTTAAAGGACCATGACATGAAGAAAGGGTTATGATGTTTAACTTATAGGGCATCCAAATGTTATGGGTCCAAGCAAGTTCCTATTAGCAATAACTCAAGTCCATTGAAGAGATTTGACATTCAAAACTGATGAGCACTAATCCCTGGGGCCTGCTCCAACCTAGCCATGCTCAGGCCACTTGGTAACCTGAGTGACCCAGGAGTCAAACCATGATAACCCTCTTCAATTTAAAGAGCTGCTTCTCTCCATCTGTCTGAGTTCTGACTCTGCACAATAAATTTCCCAAAGAGCCTAAAGAGCCATCTAGTGTATATCAAATCAATATCATTGTGGCTTGCAGCGATATCTGAGGCTACAGTTCACAAAATAAACTAGGCCAGGGGCTGGATTTCTGCCCTTGGCAATCAATCAGGCTCACTGGGTCATAGATTTTAGTGTAAATTAACACAGCAGAAACAATCATGCTCCCCAGATGGTGATATAATACAGTATTTGCTTTGCTTTTTTCCCCATTCCATTGCTCATGCTCAGCAGCTAAGCTGTACTGAACAAGAATAATAAAAAGCAATGATTAGAAAGGTGGTGGTGATCATAAAGCAGAACATTAATATTCTCCTGACAAATGTTTATAAAAATGCCAATAATATATATATAAATGATGTCCATTTGTAGCTGTTTTGTTGGTAACATTTAATAATAAAAAGGGGGATAATATTAAGGACTAATAGAACTTTAGAAGATATGAAATACATTTTTATAAATGGTTATATTTTTTTTCATTAGCAGACTTGAATAAAATGATGCAAAATATTCCAATATTCTCCTCTCTGATAACAGCGTGATGGATAGCGTCAGCATATTTTCCCTTCTTGTGATTTAGTGTTGCACCAATATTCATGTAGGAATTTCCCACATTTTTTTACTGGAGGAATTTTTATTCTTGTTTCCTTATATGCCATCGTTATACACAGAAAGATACACAGTATTTCAGGGTACTCACCTTTATGCAAATCTCATCTTTTGAAATTTATTCGGAATTGATATATATAGAGATTTATAGGAAATATTATATTGTTATTAGTCTGAAGTAAGACTGTATATTACATTTTATGTCATTACCATGAGAAGGGAAATGTCAATATTTTCATCATTAGCAGTCCAATTTCTGAATAACGAATATCTATCACTTTCTGTTATTTTATTTGATGCCGCTTCTAAAAACATTTTATAGAAAGGATATATGGTATATGCTAAGAGGATTTGGCATGTTTAATTTTTGTAATACTAATTGGATATCTAAGTAATACTGTAGAAATTCCTGGTTAGCAAGCATTTCATTCTTTAAACATATTTTTACTTACCATATTTATTTATTTGGGAAACAATTAATTTCCTTATATAAATGATTTTTCACTTTCATATATATTGCCAAAATGCTAATCTTTGTCCAAATGGGGCCTGGTATAAAATAGGATTGCTTAAGCATAGTAATTATCATGCAATGGTTGCTTCTGAAGAATGGTTACAATATTAGGACTTACCAAATAATAATAAGCAGTGAATAATTTATATGATTAAACAAGACCTCTTTTTTTCTGCCAGGAACATAAAGAAACATAGAGACTTCAGAGTTAACTTCCCATTGAGATTAATGGAGGCAATTTACGCCTTTGTGAGTGGCAAATCCAGGGACCTGTTCTGTGTCCTTAACTGTTGCATGGAGGAGAGGGGAAGAAGATTAGGAGATTCCATACAAGAATTGCAAGCCCTGTGTGTGATACAGCCTATCTCTGTGAACTTCCTGTCGGTTGCTGCATGGCCGGTCTTTGGGCATGGAGTTGAGTGATCCATAGATATACAGCAGCAATTCCCTCCTACACACAGTGGAGATACAAACTGAATTAGCAGCCAGGAAGTAACTCCAAGATTGCAGAATACCCTTTCTCATTAATTGTAGGGGATCTCCCCAACTCAGAGTTTGTCAGTGCATTAATTTACATTTAGCTGATATTTGGAAGGTTTTCTTTGATCCTAGGGCTTTATTTTTTCTGAAGGTGTAATTTTATATGGATTTAGTTAAGTCAATGTGGAAGGCTGTGTGAAAACCTCCATTTCAGTTTAAACTAGGTTTATTCTAGTTTAGTTTAAGCTGACTAGGCCTTGTGTACGCTCCCAAGCTGCCAGGCCTCACTTGTCAGGAAATGTTTCCCATTTCCCACTGATGAATAAGTGTCTGGATTTTTAAAGCCCAAACTATACGTATTCAAGGGCAGAGAGGAGAGAACTTTTACAGCCTCACAGTAGCCTGACACCATCAGTTCCAAACTTCTTTGAAATGTATTAACTGTATTAAATATATTAACTGTCCACATCTTCATTGAGACTGCAATGATTGGAACAGAGGGCAAGAGACAGAAGGGAGGGGAAACTGTCTTTCTTGGATAATCACAGAGCTCAGAGTAATTATCAGGATGTTTTGAGGGCAGAAGGGGTTTCCACTGAAGGCAGAGATGAGAAATATGAAGAGTGTGATGGATTGAAATAGAAAAGGTCTGGAAGCAATGAGGGCTAGACTTGTGTGGGCTGGGCACAGCCCAGAATAAGGAATAAGGTTTTCAAAACCACCAAACACCTGAATGAAGGGACTGCACTTCTGCATTTTTTCCCCAAAGCCTGAACAACAGGGAGGAAGTTTCCTTGCCCTCTCCCCTAGATTGCATGCCCAGGCAAGGGTTAGATTCAATCCAGTCCATACTGAATAAGAAAGAAAGAAATTAAGTGAAACCGCATAAAATGGATTATATGGTAGTCAGTAGAAACCCCTATATTTAGGTTGCCTAACCCCTTCAGTTATAAAAAGTTCTTGTTACCGTTTACAAGAAGGAAGCTCTAGCACCTTCAGTGTTTGCAACAAGCCTTTGAAATGTGGCAGGGTAAAAGCCTTTAGGCAAAGTAAGTGCTTTGGCTTTGTCCATTAAATTCCAGTTTGGTTTAGGTGAGTTAAAACCTGTTGAAAATGGCCTTTTCCCATCTCATATTCGCATTCCTCATGCAAATTCAGGCAGTATGCCAAAACAATAACTGAACATTACACTTCTAAAGAGCTGGACCCACAGCATCACCGAAGCAGGGCAGAAACAGAAATAGAAGCACTTGGGAGCTGCCAGGCTCCCCCTCGTGCCTGAGGCATAATAACATAAGAACAGCCGTAATGAGTGAGACCAAATGTCCATCTAGCCCAGTATCCTGTCTTCCGACAACGGCCAATGCCAGGTGCCCCAGAGGGAATGAACAGAACAAGTAATCATCAAGTGATCCATTCCTGTTTCCAGGGCCGATTCTACCATTTTTGCCACCCGAACTGTTGAAGCAAGAAAAAAAAAAAGCCCCCCGGATTGAGCTGCCCCAAGAATGCACAGAATGCTGCCCCTTAGCATGTGCTGTCCCAGGCACATGCTTCCTCCCGCTGGTGCCTGCAGCCAGCTCTGCCTGTCACCCATTCCCAGCTTCTGGCAAACAGAGGCCAGGGACATCATCCCTGCCCATCCTGGCTAATAGACATTGATGGACCTATCCTCCATGAATTTATCTAGACACAATATATGGCCCCAGCATCCCGTCCTCCCGAGATAGCAGACTTCCGCTGCTGCCCACTAAAGAACTTAGTGCTGCAACTCAAGTGGTAGAAATAAGTATTACCATGCTCAGGGACAGCTCTACAGTTTTCACCACCCCAGGCAGCGCGCCGAATTGCCACCGTGACAGCAGGGGGAGTCCATGTGCCCTTAGGGCGGCAGGTGCATTTCCATGGTGGCGGAAATTCGGCGGCAGCTTCTATAATTAGCTGAAGCCAGCTAAACATAGAAGCTGCTGACAGCTAAACATAGAAGCTACTGCTGAACTGCCACCATCACGGAAAGGCACCTGCCGCCCTAAGGGCACATGGTCTCCTCCCGCTGTCGCGGTGGCAATTCGGCGTGCTGCCTGGGGGCAAAACAACAGGGACTGCCGCCCTTTGCAGATTGCCTCCTCAAGCACCAGCTTGGAATGCTGGTGCCTGGAGCCGGCCCTGACCATGCTTTAGAATCAGGATCCAACCATGTTCCTGACACTGCTGGTGTTTACAGTCACAAACAAAAAATTTATTCTTTTAAAAAAAACACCTTAAGAAATTGCATGCAAACTCCCATTTTAAAAATAAGTTAAGGTTCCAAAATCAAACACTCAGAAGTTAAGAAATACCAGATTTACATTTGCCTTTGCAACTTTAATTCACCAACACCAGCCCTGGTGCATATACATTATGACATAGCCTTTGATTAAATGTTCAGCTACTATTTTATCCACAGGACTCCTGCCTCTTTCAGGTCATAGGCTGGATGCACAAGAAGACAGAATTAAGATAAACATAAATGAGGCATTTCCTAACTTTCCAGGGCTTGACTTTGCCCTCACTAACATTATTTTAGATATTTTAATATAATTAAAATAATATACGATTCTGCATCCATTTCTCTTCATCTCCTTTTCTCTATATGTTGTCTATTTGGAACAAGGACATGTTTCATTATATGTATATAAAACACTAAGCAAATACATAATAATAGTTACTAAATTGTAGCCAATATGATTATGTTCTAATATCTGAAATAGTCATGCAGAATAGGTTATATCACTGATCTGCCCTACATCATTTATGGAATTTCCAGTGTTCTAATGTCCTTTCAATGAACCCTAAGTGAGCCTTAAGTTTGTAATGAAACCTGAAACCAAGGGAGTTTCTTGTGGTTTAGGATTTTTAACAAAGTTTTGCACCCCTCTGATATCCACATATGGGGCCAAAAATCCAAATGTTCTCAACTACTTTTGAAATAATATTAATTATAGTGAAGCATGTATTTCCTCACATAAAAAGCCCTTATTCTTTCATTTTACACTCTTTTAAAATATAATAAATGCAATAGAATGTTACAAGTAGAGTAGTTATTTTGGAGTAAGGCATTTCTCAGTTGAAAGCGCTCACAGAGTACATATTAATATTATTAAATATATTATTCTATATTTACTATTATTATTACTGTTTTCTGATTCTTCAAACACTGATGTACCTGCTTAGATTTAAAGACTCATTAAAATCTTGAGATTGATAGTCCAAGCCTGAGGCAAATACTGTCTTTGGACACAGATCTCACTCATTGTTGCTTGGGCTATATCCCAGATTCCTTTGCTTTGACAGAATGTCCATCATCTCCCCATCCCTTACATTTCATATTCATGCTTCCACTGGCTAGGCAGACTTCATCTATCCTCTCTTTATTCTTGCCATAACCACCAAGTTTCTGCCCTTAGAATTCAGTTCTGTGAAGGGGCATTATTATTGTGCTTCCTTCTTCCAAAATATTTTTTCTTTGCTATTTCTTGCCCCATGCTTCTACTATTTTCTTAAGACTCAATAGTAACCTGGCCTAAGTCACTGCTTTGAGAAGTAAGGGGGAATTGTAAAGTGTCCCCTTGCTTCCTGTGCTGGCTACCCACAACACAAGGCATGGGGAGGACAGCTGCCAACAGACTGATTCCATCTACCATCCAGAAAGATGGGTTGTTTTCTTGTGTTTTGCTGTGAAACTGAGAGTACCTTTCCCAGGACTGAAGAAGAACCCTGTGAGGCTTGAAAGTATATTAGCTCACACGCCTTGTCTCTCTAACATCCTGGGACCAACATGGCTACAGCTACATAACATACTACTTCTCACACACACATGATTAGGGAATGACACTATTCCATATGAGAATTTATCAAGAATTGTTTTCTTCTAACACTCAACAAGGAAACATCATCATCCCTATTATCCTTTTGTCTCAGTCCTGGCTTCACTACAAAGCTTCTGCCTAGAATCTTCTCCAGCCTCAGCCTGCCTGGCTTCTAGCTATAGGTTTAGAGAAACTATAGTCCTCACCCTAGGCACTCTGACAAATAATTACAATGGCAATCTGTAACAGCAACAAAACCAACAACAGCAGACCAGCTTTCATTTTTCTCTTCTTCTTCTGCATGCAGAGGAAGGTCTCACAGAACACAGGTCCAGCTTTAAAATATGAAACTTGATAGAAGGCCTTATTATGTCTAATAAACCATCCAGCTGTCTCGGCTGTGGATGAACTTTGAGCCCACATTAGCATTTAAGGTTTGCATGAATTTTTGTGCTTGCTAATGGGAAACCATTTTATGAAAATAATGCCTTTATTTCCGCAGAATAAGCAGAATTACCTATTCTTAAAACCAAAAGTAATGTGGTGTCTAGACTCGCTGGAACAAATCTGATTGCCAGAGTTTAGTGATAAGGTGGATGAGATCAATTTCTGTTGGCGAGAGAGACATCCTGGGACTGACATGCATACAATTCCAGAGTATAGACATTTAAATAAATTCCGATAAGCTTTAGGCAAAGACCCAGACCTGAAACTCCAAACGTTTCCTTACAAACTCTAAACTTCCAATAAATCATGTGAGAATTTGGGCAGTGAAGGGAGTGCCAAATTGGGTCAATTTGAGATTTGGCCCCATGACTAATTTAACTGCAGGTACTTAAGCTTAAATGGTAATCATTTCCCTTTTTATTTATTTATTTTGTGGCTGTAAGGTTGTTAGGATGGCTTGTTTTCTTCATTTTAACACTTTACATAAATTTCACTGGTAGACATAGGATTAAGTGTGCCAATTCAAATGGTACAAAGAATACAACTCAATTACTTCATTACTTAAAGTAATAAAAAGAGTAAGAACTAAAATAAAAGCAATCCTATTCTACACAAAAATGACTGTAGAAAAACTAGAGTGGCTAATTGCAAAATGTACACAAAACTGTAATGATTGGCATATTTGCCAGTACTGTTATGTTGTTTCCCTGAAGGGCATAAACAACAAAACAAAATTCTCGAAAGCAATAATCAGTTTGCTTTTTAAAGTAATATTAAAAAGCAGCTTAACTTAAAGGGTATACCATGAGAAAATCATTTCTAATTATTTTAAGTAATATTTAGATCAATTCATAGTAATCTTATTATCTTTCATGTTTATGTCAGAATTAGATTACTTTCATGTTTGTTTAAGCTCTTTTGCTTTTTAAAATGACTGTTTCAAAGACAAATTGAGCATAGTTAAAATAATCAATGTCCTTTGTGGTTTCAGTATATGCAAATAACAACAATAGTTAAAAGGAATTTAGTACTTTCTTACAGGAACCATTATGCTCTTTTTGGCTTGCTACTGAAGAAAACAGAATTATCTAGTTAATGATATCATTCATTATTACTACCTGCATATCAATGCGTAACTAAGAGTTCATTAAAAAAAACTTTGATAAAAAGCAATATGTTCTGAGAAAGGATAATAACTTCGTAGGTTCTATGTTTGTTCAGCACTATCTCAGGGTACATCTAGAATACCCGCCGTATTGGCGAGTAGTGATCTATTTCTCGGGGAGCGATATATCGCGTCTCATCTAGACAGGATATATCAATCCCCGAACGCGCTCCTGTCGACAGCGGAACTCCAGCAGCATGAATGGCGGTAGCAGAGTCGACAGGGGGAGCCCCGGATGTCGATCCCATGCCATGAGGATGAGAGGTAAATTGATCTAAGATACTTTGACTTCAGCTAAGCTATTCACGTAACTGAAATTGTGTATCTTAGATCGATCCCACCCCCTAGTGTAGACCAGCCCTCAGAAACTATTTGTTGTTCACTAATAAAGACTAGTGCATGGTCTACACCAGGAATTTACATTGGTTAAGCCTTGTCTCTCAGAGCTATGAATAAATCCCAAAATAAGAGGCTACCCATACATTATGTAATACATTAAGGGGTTGGTGGGTCCTTAACTTTGCATATTTGTTTCTGTGTTACACATTGTTACAAGGGGTGCGTAGAGCTTGAAAATCAACAAAAAATGTGTTATATAATTTATTGACAGCCTCTAACTGACTTCCTTACTTAGTTGTTTGCAATGTTGATGTAGCTTCCTTGGTCCTAAGAGCAAAGAGATAAGGTAGGTGAGGTAATAAATTTTATTGGACCTACTTCTGTTTGTGAAAGAGACAAACTCTTGAACTCCATTCACAGAACTGTTTTTCAGGTCTGAGGAAAATAATCAGAATGTCACAATTATACACAGTGTGGAACAAATTGTCAAACTTATGGAATTAACACTTGTTGCACAAAGCCATTCAATTACAGACCACCAAAACAGGAAGAACAGGTGGATGAGGCTTTTTATAAATAACTAACAAAACCATCCAAATCACAGGACTTGGTGGTGATGGGGGACTTCAACTACCCAGACATCTGTTGGGAAAATAACAAGTTCTTGGAATGTATTGGAGACAATTTTTATTTCAGAAGGTGGAGAAAGCTATTGAGGGGAGGCTGTTTTAGATCTGATTTTGACAAATAGGGAGGAACTGGTTGATAATTTGAAAGTGAAAGGCAACTTGGGTAAAAGTGATCATGAAATGGTAGAGTTCATGATTCTAAGGAATGGTAGGAAGGAGACCAGCACAATAAAGACAATGGATTTCAAGAAGGCAGACTTTAGCAAACTCAGGGAGTTGGTAGATAAAATCCCATGGGAAGCAAGTCTAAGGGGAAAAATAATTGAAGACAGTTGGCAGTTTTTCAAAGAGACATTATTAAGGGCACAAGAGGAAACTATCCCACTGTGTAGGAAAGATAGGAAATATGACAAGAGACCACCCTGGCTTAACCAGGAGATCTTCAATGATCTAAAACTCAAAAAAGAGTCCTACATAAAGTGAAAACTCGGTCAAATTACAAAGGATGAATATAAATAAACAACACAAGTTGTAGAGACAAAATTAGAAAAGCCAAGGCACTAAATGAGATCAAACTAGCTAGCAACATAAAAGGAAACATGAAAACATTCTACAAATACATTAGAAGCAAGAGGAAGACCAAGGACAGAGTAGGCCCGTTACTTAATGAGGGGGGAAAGACAATAACAGAAAATGTGGAAATGGCAGAGGTTCTTAATGACTTTTTTGTTTTGGTTTTCAGCAAGAAGGTTGGTGGCGATTGGACATCTAACATAGTGAATGCCAGTGAAAGTGAGGTAGGGTCAGAGTCTAAAAAAGGGAAAGAACAAGTTAAAAATTAGTTAGACAAGTTAGATTGTTTTCAAGTCACCAGGGTCTGATGAAATGCATCTGAGAATAATCAGGAAGATGACTGAGGAGATATCTGAGCCATTAGCAATTATCTTTGAAAAGTCATGAAAGATGGGACACATTCCAGAAGATTGAAAAAGGGCAAATTTAGTGCCCATCTATAAAAAGGGAAATAAGGACAACCCAGGGAATTACAGACCAGTCAGTTTAACTTCTGTACCTGGAAAGACAATGGAGCAAATAATTAAGCAATCAATTTGCAAACACCTAGAAGATAATAAGGTGATAAATAATAGTCAGCATGGATCTTTCAAGAACAAATCATGTCAAACCAATTTGATAGCCTAGGGAGGTTGTGGAATCTCCATCATTGGGGATTTTTAAGACCAGGTTGGACAAACATCTGTCAGGGATGTTCTAGATAATACTTAGTCCTGCCTTGAGTGCAGGGGACTGGACTAGATGACCTCTTGAGGTTCCTAGTTCTATGATTAGATGAAAATGAAATGGACAATTAACATTTCTGCAGTCATAGGACAAAGGACAGTTAGGGATGGTCTATTCTGAGAAGTTATATCCACATAGCTAGTCTCTCAGGTATTTGAAAAATCCACACATCTGAGGGCTTGTCTTCATGTACAGCACTACAGCAGGGCAGCTGCACCAGATGCTATTATGCATATAGGAGAACTTCTCCTGGCAGCACAGTTAATCCACGTCCCCAAGATGTGGTAGGTATACACAGGGGATTAGGTCAGTATAACTATGTCTATCAGGGATGAAAATTTTTCACACCCCTGAGCAATGTATTTATATTGATATAGGTCTATAGTGTAGACCTGGCCTGAAACATGTAGCTATGCCAACCTAACCCCCATTGTACACAGTGATAGGTTAGCAGAAGAATTTTTCCATCAACCTAGATACTGCCTCTCAGGGAGGTGGTTTATCAACTCTGATGGAAGAACAACTCCCATTGGCATTGGTAGTGTCTACACTGAGCTACTATGGTAGCATAGTTGCAGTGTAGCACCTACTCTGCTGTAGTGTTTCAAGTGTAGACATTCCTTATTGGGTTACAGATGGTTGTAACGTGACATCAAACCAATGTCTCTGATGAGTCCATAATCTTTGGTTTCTAGCAGAGTTATGGCTTTAAGCTCCCAGGATCATCTTTTGAAGGAGTTGTTCAGGTTTCCTTTGAGGATGAGAACTGAGAAGTGGTGTGTGGAGTGATTGTTCTGTGGAAAGTGTTCAGTTGTGTGTGGTTTTGTCTTTTATCATTTTCTGTGATAATGGTAGAAAATGATGTACAGGTCCAGTGTTTCAGGATCTCTCTCTCTACTAGACTTTGTATTTCAGAGTTACTTCTTCAGTGAGATGAATGAAGACACTTCCTGCCTCTTTAGGAGCTATTGTTTCAGATTGTCTGAAGACTCATTAAAATATTTCTTTGACAATTACACTTTTGTTTTATTCACCTTTGGAAGTTATTTTGTTCAGAATGTTAGGCTAGAAATATAATTGTTTAAAAATGAAAGCTAAGATTCTGGAGCATGATTCTATGTAAAAGGTGGATTCTGCAGCAAATTTCACACGAGTTATATCGTAGAATACACAGGGCCTGAAAATATTCTTTGCCAGGTAACAGAGTGATTAAGAGGCCTTCAGGGAAATGAAAACAAATGAGAATTTTAAAAAAACAATACATCAGAAATAAAATCCTCATTGGAAAGTCAATAGGTATACCTGACCCTGAGCGAGCACAGTGGTATATGAAAAAGGATAAAGAGATTCTAGAGAAGTTAAATGATTACTTTGCACCATCTTCACCACAAAGGATAATAGGAAAATATCTTATGGTTACTCTTACCAGGTAATGTGGTGAAACAACTTGAATAATGATTTGCAATAAATTACTAGGCCTAGAACTGTACGGTATTTATGAGAGTACTAAAGGCACTAAAGTAAAGTAATTATGGCTGTTAACTAAATTACATAATTTATCATTAAAAGTGGCTATTACATGTGGGAAAAGAAACCTGAAATTTAGAGAAGATGGATTATTTCTTCATTTGAAAACAAGCTCCTTGCTGAAGAAACACACACACACACACACACACACACACGCCCCTTCAGTGTTTAGTTACTTAAATTTGTTCCTTTTTCTGCCCTTATCTCTTCTTGATGGGTTCCTGAGGCTGATCTCCTCTCTTCTCCTTCTGACTCTTCATGTAATACTGGGTGGGGCTTATCTCCTCCAAAGCAGTGTGTTTGGAGACAGTATGGTATGGACCATTGTCTACCCAAATGTGCTCAGTGGGAGAAGGCAGTCACCCAGACATCCCTGACTGATCTGAAGATTATATAAATGAGGGGAGTTAAAGAGGGTGGCTGGATGGGAAGCACATGTGCAAATTTGCATGGAACCTGGAGATAGAAGCATGGCTTGCAGGAAGGGATAGTTTGTAAGAAGCACCAGGAAGTCAGTCTATATGCATATGGCTAGCAACACTAAGCAGCAGCTTTGTAAACAGTTGCTTTAATAAAGAGCCCAGTTTAGATTCCTATGAATGGAGTCATCCTCCCATTTTATTACCCATCATTTAGTCCACAAAACAGCAGAAGAGTTAGTGGCAGTTCTTGGAGTCTGGGTTCACCCTTATTTGCATGGAGCAGCCCTAGAGAGTTTGTGGCTACCTCAGGTAACATTTCTGCTAGAAAAAATTAGAAATATTGCAAAGAACTCAATGAAGTCATCCCTTCATTGTCTAGCAAATACAATTTCAGGCTGGCTTAAAAAGAAGATAAGAAATAATATAAAAATGTAATATGGAATGATACTGTGTATATTGACAGTATAACTGTATTGAGTCTTGGTCACTATGGATGAAATCTTGGCCCTACTGATGTCAATGGAAAAATTCCCACTGACTTCAATGGGTCCAGGCTTTCACCTCATATCACAAAAAGAGCACAACTGTAACAGCAAAGAAAGCCAATGAAAATGAATAGAGCCAGGTGGTGAGAGGGCTTCAGGTTTGCCAATTCTCACAATTTTATCATGAGTATCACAGTATTTGGCGTTTCTCTAAAAGTCCCAGCCCCTAAGGACATATTATTTCATAGAAATGTCAGTTTCCATTGCCTCAACAAGTAAGTTTAGAATCCTCATGTTTGTGCAGAAAAGTTTGAAAATGTGATCCAAGTGCAACTTCTTCACTTAAAAAAAGTAGAACAAATCAAAATAACCCAACATTTATTTTTTATTTTTTTAATACGTTTTTTAAGCCATTTCATAATTTTGGGTTCTTGGTCTTGTTTTTTGAAAGTTTGAGTTTGGCAATACTGAGGTTTCTGTTGGAGGAAAGATTAAGATAAGTCTAGAAAATTTTAGTTTAGAAAGAACAAAGCTAAGATATATAAATTAATTAATATGAATGTATAAAATAAAGAATGATTCTAGAGAAGAACAAACATTCCATAATAAAAGAATAAGGGGAAATTCGATGACATAAAAATACATATTTAAAACAATTTCAAGGAAATACTTTACATAATATAGCATTAACTTATGGAATTCACTGCTGTGATTTAATGTGAACATAAGTTAATGACTTATTAATATTAACATAATTATTAACATTTATCTGATTAAAATTATATCCAAGGTTACATAAATTAGGATAAAAATTACAAGGGCTATCAATACTCATGCTTTTGAATATAAAATAATCACCAGCTGGGGTCAGAAATAAATATTTTAGCATGGTGTAGCTGGATATAACGGGGGGTTTATAAATTCTTCTGATACATTGGATACAAAATACTATTGGAAGTAGGGACCATAAGCCTGTTCTGGTGTGGCAATTGCAATAGTCTTATGTACTGTACAACAAAATTTTATAAAGACTGGGATTACACATGCAGACAGTACATTTACAACAGCAAATATGCCAACAAGCCTAGTCATATTTCATATACATCATCACAGCACTATTAAAATGGTATGGAAACAACTCTGCTATAAAATCTATCCTTTTTAAAGCATTATACCTCCTTGTTTATGTTTTTTCTTCTCTTTAAAATCTTACATAGACTATACAAAATTATGATTGTGCCCCAAGTAGAAATGTGGGTTATTATTCAATATGGTCAAATTGTAATATGAGTACAGAGAAAGTATAATATAAATGCACAGGTACAGCTATGATTACTGCAAATAACTAAATGCACACTGTATTTGAATATTAATAATAGTAATAATAATACAAAGTATTTTTGAAATTAGTCCAACCTCTGCATAAGTGGATTATTGGAAGCCCAACATATTGCTAGCAAATATTTGTGATCTCATGTGTTCAGGAAATATATAAAATGCTCATTTCTTGAAAACAAACAAAATACTGAGTGTTGTTTTTGAACAGGAGCATTAGTGCTGGACATCTTACTATTTCACCTCTAAAGTTACTGGACCATGTTATAGTAATCAATATTGGTTAATAGACCAGATCTGTGTTATTAGTATTCTTTACAACCTTGACATACTTCATTTTATGTACAGATTGCCTATGAAACTTGGGCTTATATCTTGTCTAGACAATGCCGTACATGGTCATTCAAATTAATAATGTGCCAGAATTATCCTATGCTTAATGCAGCTGTGCTCTGTATTGACTCTGAAAATTAAATTTACTCCACAATGCTATTGACAGCTGAGTCTCAAGCATATTTAATGGATTTGAATGGAGTTTGGGCTGTAGCTTGTGCCTCCAGGCAAAATGTTGATACTCTAACAATTTTCATTAAAAGTGAGAGTACTTTATCTATATACATTTTATATCACAATATGTGAAATAATCCTAAAAAGAAGCTTCAGGTCACCTTTCAGTTTACCCAAAATACGCAAAGCAAATAAAGAGAAAACAAAAATAACCCTCTCACTAGCTTTAAAATAGCATTCTTCTGCTTATTAACAATGTATTGCAAATGTGTAGTTTGGCTATCCTGTTTCAGTTTAAAAGAACAGGTTTAGTTCCAAGAAAGCCGACAGTGTCCCTTGAATTTGATCTGTATATAATGAAAAATCTCATGCATAACATATTTATTAACAGCTCTGGAAACTGAACTCTTTTTTTTATTGAAAGAATAGATACAGCAGACAGCACAAGTTTCTTTTCATCACTGAGCCAACGTTCCTCAGTCCATTCATTTTTTGGACTCTGTTAAAATTGCCAACAAAGGTGCCAGCTAATCGTATTTCTGTTTCAGAACCTGTTCATGAGAAACTGGACTAAGAACAACAAATAGGAACAAATTTTGCTAACCATTGACCTGACTCAAAACGGCAGTTCAGAGGTTAAAGGCTACATGCTATTACCAAGAATCCCCTCAACAATCAAGTCCAGCCAAGTAACTATTATTGTCATAATTTCCTCCTCATAACAATTTTTTAAGATTATCAGTCTCCACCAGTTTGGTATTTCTGGGGCTGTAATAAATCAAGTATTTATAGATACCCATGAGTACCAACCATTTTGGTGTCACCCTATCAATTAAAAATGTCTTGTCATATGTCTCTGTAGCAATATAAAAGTAGAAATGGCAACATATACTGTAGTTAAGGAGTTGAGGCTGCAAAACATTTTTGATTACATGTTCTAAGTTGCTTATAACTTTCTGAAATTTTCTTTGTTGGGACTTAAAATGTTCAGGCTCAGGCTAATGCTTAATTTTTGCCAGGACTTGCCAGGGCTGAACCTCTGGGTTTGTCAGCTCATAGCCCAGGCACTGCTGGGTTTGCCAAATCAGTTATGCAAATAAAAAAAAATGCTTAAGCCCTTGTGCCTCTTTCATTACAAATGAAGCACTGGCTCAGGCTTCCATGATTTTTTCTTTCTTTCTCTTTGAAAGTTTGAATACAAAAAATTCAGTCATTTTTGAGCACGAGGACATAAGAACAGTGAAAAATCTATGTTTTCCCATTTTAAAAAATGATAATCCTTTCTGATCAGTACTATAGTAAAAATGGCTAGGGTAGAAAACTGAAATTTGACAGCAGTTTCCCTCAAATTATGAACTTTTGCAAATTGCATGCTGGGGATACATAGAATCTTTTGCACAGGATTTTTCACTATACTTGTAAAACACTCAGCTTAAGAAAGGCTGTATTGTGCTTGAGGGCATGGTGAAAAGATTTCTGAAGATATATATGGCAGAAACAGAAACTTTTGCTGCAGACACTGTTGATTTAGAAATAATTCATTTTCCATTGAAGTCAATGGGAATTGGATCAGATTAATAATAAGGCACAAAGAGAGAATAAATATTCCTGCACACCTTGTTAAGTTCACAGAAGGATGCCCTCCAAATTTACTTTAGCGCTTCAGTCTTGTAGCAGCTGAGGGGCTTTTACCTATGGACCTTCTAAAATGTGTAGCACAGGACATTGCAATGGTGTCTAAATCACCAAGCAGAGCTGCTGCTTTTCTTTTAACCATCTCTTTTCCATTAAAGAGTCTAGCAAATTTCATACAAGATTTTGTCAAGAGAATGTTAAGATTCAACAAATAAGGAGTCAGAACTTAAGAGACTGAAAAATTAAGACTGCATGTGAACTTTTCAGATAAAAGAGACATTTGATGCATCTTATAGCATTGTGTACTACCCTCTGTATATCAGACAAACAGTGTCCATGTAAAATTTTATATAAAAGTTCAGAGTAAAATATGTTCCTACAATATACTATGTTTTTAATATACAATCCAGAGGAATAGTGAAAAAATTCTGGCATCAATAGGGCACCTGAGTTAGCTTTCTACTAAACTACTGCTGTCTCTAAATTGCATCTCAGAAAGACTGCTTTTGATTGAAAATAAAATCTATCGTACTTAGGTGCTGACAAATTATTAAGATATATAGCATAAATATAGACAAGAACTTATAAAATGTTTAGGTTTATAAAGACATTCTGGACCAATATGATAATGAAATTAGTTTCAATAAAAAAGAATGAAAAAAGTTCTAAGATGGTACATATGCATTTAAAGTTGTAGGGAAAAATGTGTAATGTCATATGGTAACATTTTAGAAATGGCATGTGTTAATGTAATTAAATAATATGTTATGATGCATACACACAGCAGGCACAGTTAAAAGACTGCATGGGGAACCTTAATTTTGGCATTTCCTGAGTTTGGGGGCTTACACTTGCAAATGTAATATTCTGTTGATATGGGGCCAGCTCATGTCCTTCCAAAAAAATCTATGCTTAAGAAGCAAGAAACTGCATAATATTCCTCTCATGGACTTTCATCTGCATTTTGCTGTCAGGGGATGGACTTGGCTCCTCACAGAAGAAAATGAAGGTGTAGTCCGCAAACTCCGCAGATGCCCTGAGATCCCTACAGATCTTGAGAATCCACTGGGAGCATGGTGTCATTCAAGCTTGGGCCCCTGTGCATTTGCCTCCCCCCCCCACACACACACACACTCTGATACGGCTACTGAGGGCTCCTCTTTGTGGCTGTCTTCTGGACCCACACTGCACCTCAGAGAAGGCTGTTGGGCTATACCAGCTTTCTTCTCTGATCTCTGCTGAGTGTTATGGCTAGGGGGAGGGTTGATGTACTTTTCTCCCTTCTTGAACTCTTATCCTTGCCCAATAGTCTACACAGATCTCTGGGCCCTCTCCAAATGGAGAACCAATGAACATGATAAAGCCTGTATTTCTCTTGTACTGAATTGTATTCAATGCCTCACATGTCTGAATTTTTTCCTATTAAGTCAGGAAATGCTTAGCTCAAATTAATCTCATAAAAAAATAAATTGTTCCATCTATGAAGACAAAAGTTAGTATCTTTCAGCAATCAAAATGTAATGTTTGAACAACATAATCATATTTTAACAAAATGTTAATATTACAAATGGTGCCTCTTTGTGCCAAAAGTTTCTCTTCTTATGACTCCAAACAAATAAAAGAACAAAGATTGTTTCAGCAATACTGTCAGAACTGTCCAAACTACTCAGCTACAGTCTGTCATTCATAAGATCCAGGAAGCTGAGCTAGTCTTCACCAGCACAGTTGTTAAAGGAAAATCACAATTTTTTCTCTTGATGCATTGGTTTTTCAGAAACACATCAAATCTCTCAAACATAATGTCCCTTGAAACTTGCTGCTGCTAACGATGGACGAGGTATACCATGTAAAAGTGAAAACATGTCCCAGAGAAGTCCTTTAATGGTAGATTTCCTCAGAATGAGAGCAGTTTTCTTTCTCCTTTCCTTTCTTTTGTTGGAGATAAAAAGGGAGGGTGGGGTGAAATGCATTCTATTCTCATGCTTGATTATTAAAAGATCCTAGGGTACAACTATCTGATGTACTATTCGCCTGGTTGTTGCAGTGTATGCAGAGTTGTGGGGCTGTTTGTCTAAAAAAAAAGGAACAAATGCAGCTATCATGTTCAACATTTACCCTTACTGAATTCATTTCTTAATTATAGAGGCATTGGTAGCAGTCCTGTAATTAAGGTTAGGTTTTGGGGCCTCCAAGTTTTACAAACTATGCCTGCTGTGACAATTGAATTTTCTATAATATATTTATTCTCAAAGTGAAAACAGTTAAAATACTCCCTTTTAATATTTGGCCCCAAGAATATCATCTTATGTTCATACTTCCCCTACATGCGTAGTTTCTCATCACCATCCCCTCCCACTATCCCACTCCTTCCTTCATTTTACTGTTCTTTTCCCAAAAAGACTATTGAGACTTTTCTCTGTGCTGTTCCCTTCTATGATACTTGCTTTTACTGCTATTGGTACTTACGCAGTTCATACTGTTATAGATCCACACATGCTACCACCACATGTCACAGTTCAGGGCAATTCCACCTGTATTTACCTGCAGTGATTCAGCTAGGGTTCCCATTCATAGGCTTCAAGCACCCTACCCATTGCCTCTCAGGTGGAGACATGACTCTGTCCCTTTTTACCTGGGTATTTCCTAGTTGAACAGTTTCCTTCCTGCATTGTAATATCCCCAGCAAAAGACAGGCTGACTAAACAGGCTTCTTGTGCCTTCTCTTCAGAGACAGTTAGCAGTGTATTTATCTACCATACAGCTTTTACTAAGCAAGTGCATTTTATTCTTAAAGTAAAAGCATTACAGAGAAAACTTATTAAAATAATATAGGAATCCATGTGCATGCTAATAAGATTACCAGAGCACTCCAGCTCCAGCATGGGTTCGAGCAGGTGAGCAGTCCTTCAAACTTCATCCAGGGGTTTTACTGTGGTTTCTAAATCAACAGTGTCTGCAGCAAAGGCTTCTGCTTCTCCAATATGCATCTTCAGAGGAGGTAAACTGAGCTTCAACTCCCAATGTAGTTAAAGGTGTTATTCAGGGGTTACTGCTACATACAGCATTAGCTATTTTTGAGGACCATATAAAATCTTGGAACCTGTCCTTTACAATACATACACGTAATATATTTATTATTTTACATCGTTCAACAACATGCTTGTTTATTTTCCTTTCAGAATAACAAAGGCAAGATGGTGAAATCTTTATTAATTTACAATTATGGTTCTATATCTGCATTCTCAATGAATACCATCACTAAAAATCTAAGAAATCACTAATAAGCCACCATTCATATTTGCTCTAGTCTCAGCTCACATGCCTCACCATCCAAGCACCATAACAACTAAACACAGTTACAGGTTCCTCAGCTCCAAAACATACTCAAACATGGAGCCAATCACAATGCAAACATCCTGTCCCCATAACCATACACAAATTCACAACCTGAACTCTGACCTCAGGGAGATAAACTGCCAATAGACATCTGAGTAGTCAGATCTCTCAAATTTCAGACCTGCAGATGTGTGACAAAAGCATCAGGAATGTGTGACAAATGACAGAAATTTGGGAACACCTGGTTTTTGTTACATGTTGCAGATTGTAATTGTTTTAGATGGAAACCATGTTTAAATTATGTTTTCCCATTATGTGAGAAATAAACCAATTGTTTTAAACAAATTTTGGAAAAACAAAACAAATATCAAAAGCCACCAAACAAAACCACAAGAATCCCACCACTCCCAAGAGTCAGTAGCAAGGTTGAATCCAGAAAATTCAAATACCCAGAAAAAGCTTCTGGCACTCTAGCTAAAGCGGTGCTAAAGGAGGAATCCTTCCCTATCCAGTTACAAAACTGTTTGCTAGACAGCAGTCAAATGTTAGGGCTCAGGTGTGTACTCTAGTGGTTGAAATAGTGGTATGGACGTACATGCACAGTACATAGATTTGGCACATTCATTCTGAAAGTATGTGTGGCAGTGATTTGGGTCTCGTATATGAAACTTCTAGGTTCTATTCCTAGTTCTGCCAGAAGCGGTCATGTGCAACTCCTCAGTTACATTATCTGGGTATATGAGGAGAACGATACATGCCTCTCTCTCACAGTAAGAAGAAGGAATCCATGCTCCAATAGTAAGGGTTTGATGCAGACAGAGAGGCAAAATGAGGACAGATACATGCATGTAACTAAGTGGCAGGTCATAACTTTTATTAAACTTTAGCACAGCATAGGGGTATTACCTACCCAAGTATTTAATTGGTTCCAGTGCAGGGGTTACAGGGATCCTACCATATAACCAATAACTTAGAGTAGGATCTCCTCAGTGTACCCCCCCGGGTTTCAGCTCACTCTGAGTCCTATCACCCTGCCCCCTCTGAGAGAAACAGAGGGGGCAGAAGGGTGGGGATTTCAGCTCACAAGGGCCACAAGGTCTCACCTTGGCCCAAAAGGCCACAAGGTCTCACCCTATTCCATGGATCATCACCAAATCCCAGGGTTTTTTTACCTTTGTGAACTATTCATTTTATCCTTTGAACTGCACTGGAAATCAGCTGCGAGGTGTGATGAATTAGAAACTCAGTCAAGTGCCTCAGTTAGGTAAAGAGCGCATTCCTGCTTAACCCACTATGTCCTGAAAGTACTGCAAGGAAGGTGAAAAAATTCTCAGTCCTATGCCAGATGGCCCGTGGGAGGAAAAAAATTCCTTCCTGACTTTCAAATGGGCAGTCATTTAGATCCAGCATTTGTTAGGCTGGGTTCCCATTCCTAGTTTGAGGTGGGCTGCTGGAACAAAGCTGAAAGAGGCTCCACATGGCCCCCAACCCAGGAAAAATCCTGGGAGCTGGGACATGCTGCCAATCAGTACCCTCCCACACACACTAACCAATGGGTGCCAGAGACTCCCAGAGGGAAAGAAGAACTGCCACATATCCCTGAGCAACTGTCTCCCTCTCTCACTGCTGGGACTCCCCACTTTATTTCTGGCCCCATCAAGTTCCCCCTCCCATTGAGGCAGGTGGGTGGCATTTTGAAGTGCACTGAAATATTAACAGCAGTCAGTAGAAGAGGTGAGCTTAAAACTCCTGGGTCCTAATTTAGTGGATCTCTGCTTAAGCCAAAGATATTTGGAGAATAACTTTCTCCCTCTCCCCAAAACAGCCCCCCTCTTGGCAGTGCTCTGAAACACTGAGGCATAAGTTATACCTGGAAAATGCCAAAAAATCCAAGACATCTGAAAAGTCTGTGTCTAGTAGTCATGACAAATAGGGGAATACCCTGGATGAACCTTATGGAACTATGTTAAACCTTATTGAATTTAGTTTAGTATCTTTGGGGTCCATTGTATTAACATGCATTTGTTTATGTGCTATGTGGGACACAGACTGTACGTTTTTCCATGGGACGGGTGAATAAAACTCCTCCAGGAACTGAAAACAGGGTGAGAGAGTAGTCAGTCAAAGTCCCTCAGGTTGTAATATCTCCAAAGATGCACCAGCCCCTGCAGAGGTTTGCATAACTAGTTCAAACTGGATTCGCCAGGAACCAACAGACAATGAAAGGATTTTTGGTTAAAGAGCCGGATGGTAAACTGATTCATGGCCTTCCTTCTGATCCAGCAAATGGATAGGCTCTCCAGCCCATAGAGGGCCCAAATCCTTAGGAAATGGTTGCAAGAATTTTGGCCTATGGACAGCTCTTAAGACTGCCCTTTGTTATTCTGAAAGGAAAGTAGACAAACATGTTGTTGAACTATGTAAAATAATAAATACATTGCGTGTATGTATTGTAGGGGACACGTTCCAAGATTTTATATGATCTGCAAAAGCAGCTAATGCTGTATGTAGCAGTAACCCCTGAGTAACAAGAGAATTTATCCTAGAGACTAGGGCACATGTTGACAGACTTGAATTTTTAAATGAAGTATGTGGGGGGAGGCAGTAGCCTTTTAAATCCTCCTGAAAAAATAAGTATATTATTGATAATTTCATCTACATTCTTTCACAATCTCCAAATGGATTTTATTTGCATAACATTTCCCAGGAGGACTTTGCTATAAAGAAGCCTTGCTGAACAAATTTCAGAAGTTATCATTTCTTTAAAAACACGTTTGTAAATAAAGTAAAAGATCTACAGCACGTCAAGTGTAAAAGGTCATCCCCTGTGAACAATAACAAAATAATTTAACATTAAATAAATGGTTTTGTTTTAATTAATTAGGAGGTAAACTGAGCTTCAACTCCCAATGTAGTTAAAGGTGCAAGCTTGTATTGGTGCTCTCACTGAAAGGGGAACTGGAAGAGCTGACTACTCTAGACTGGTGACAGCTCAGAGTTCCTCTTTGCAGAGGAAATTCTTCACTGTGACACAAAATGGCCTTAGCAGACCATAAAATACAGGCCTATGTACTTTATTTGAGCTTTAGATATATAGTCAGATATTCAAAGGTAATTATGCACCCAAGGATGCAGATAGGCACCTAGTGAGATTTTAAAAAATGCTAGGCACCTAACTTCCTATTGCCCCTAACTTGAATAATACCCAGGTAAATGTAAAAGTAGAAAACCTTATTTTAAAATACTTTGCACTGAAGTGTATGATGAAAGCTATCTTCCAGAAATAAATTAAAATCAGTCTAATGTAATATCCAGTCAGAAAATATTGAGATTTAGGGACCTATTCCAAAACATTTAATTGAGAGACTCCCTTTGACTTCAAGAGGCTTTTGATCAGGTCTCAGTTGAATATTTTCAAGCACAGTCAATGAATTAAAGTGGTGAATTTTCTGTAACTTTAAATCAGGATTTGAGGACTTCAGTAACTCAGACAAAGGTATCATAAACAGATAGCTAAGGGTTAATGTCTCTTTCACCTGGAAAGAAGTAACCTGAAACACCTGACCAGAGGACCAATCAGGAAACAGGACTTTTTAAAATCTGGGTGGAGGGAAGTTTGTGTCTGAGTTCTTTGTCTTGTGCCTGTCTCTCTCTCGGCTATGGAAGGATTTCTGTCTCTTGCTTTCTAATCTTCTGTTTCCCAGTTGTAAGTACAAAAAAAAATAAGACAGTGATTTATATGTTTTTTTATTTTGTATTTACATGTGTGTAGTTGCTGGAATGTGTTAAATTGTATTCTTTTGAATAAGGCTGTTTATTCATATTTCTTTTAAGCAATTGACCCTGTATTTGTCACCTTAATACAGAGAGACCATTTTTATGTATTTTTCTTTCTTTTTACATAAAGCTTTCTTTTAAGACCTGTTGGAGTTTTTCTTCAGTGGGGAACTCCAGGGAATTGAGTCTGTGCTCACCAGGGAATTGGTGGGAGGAAGAAGTCAGGGGGAAATCTGTGTGTGTTAGATTTACTAGCCTGACTTTGCATACCCTCTGGGTAAAGAGGGAAGTACTTCTGTTTCCAGGACTGGAAATAGAGAGGGTGGAATCCCTCTGTTTAGATTCACGGAGCTTGCTTCTGTGTATCTCTCCAGGAACACCTGGAGGGGGGAAGGGAAAAGGTTTATTTCCCTTTGTTGTGAGACTCAAGGGATTTGGGTCTTGGGGTCCCCAGGGAAGGTTTTTGGGGGGACCAGAGTGCCCCAAAACACTCTAATTTTTTGGGTGGTGGCAGCTTTACCAGGTCCAAGCTGGTAACTAAGCTTGGAGGTTTTTGTGCTAACCCCCATATTTTGGACGCTAAGGTCCAAATCTGGGAATAGGTTATGACAAAAGGTCATGAGCCTGTTGCAGGAGTGGAGGGGTGAGGATGAACATGATCATCCTTTCTGGCTTTAAAGTCTATGGGATTCCGTTCTGATATTTTTCACGCCTTATCTAGTCTGATGTCACTAGCCTTTCACCTATTTGATCTGGGTCCAAATCCTAGTTTCATTCAAAATTAAGTTCAGAATCTTATCCTACAATTTAGTGGCCAGGTAGTGATTAGATCCGGTCATGGTTTTACAAATGTCATTTTTTTTAATTTGATTTTTTCAAAATTTGAAAACCAATGCGGGAGTGGGAGAAGAGAATTGGCAGGAAAAAAACTACAACATTTCTCCCCATTTTTCATCAGGCCTAATAGTAAGCTTTTATCCAACAAGACAAATCAGTATAATTGTCTGATTTAAGGAAAGGCTGAGACTGAATTAGTAGTAGTGCACTGAAATATTAACAGCAGTCAGTAGAAGAAGTAAGCTTAAAATTCAGGATTGCTGTAGGGAAGCAAGTGATATTAGTGTCTGGCTTTCATGAGCACCAGATTTACATACACACATTTAAAGGATTGGACATAGGAACACAGGAATTGCCAAACTGTGTAATGGAGTCTTCAGTGGCTCCCTCTGCCACACCTCATTATCTATACTGGATGATCCCAGCACAGGCCCCACTTCCCCACTATTTGCAAGGGGGTGCACTGCCCTTTGTGGGCCTCCTTAGGTTTCTCCAGATGAGGGATAAAATGAAAGTCACAAACATCAACATATTTGGAGATACTCTATCCCTGTGGCCCCAGCAAGGGGGTAAAGAGGATGGAGTCTACAGTGCTGCCAGTGATCCAGCAGTCAGGGAGGTGGGGGGATTGCTCTGGCCGGATCTCTGAGTCAGGCTCAGACTGCCCATCTTACAGGCTGCCGTACTATCTTCAGAGTCCTACTGAATACAGTGGGACTGCTCAGGTGGGCCAAAACACTCACCTCCATTATTTTTGCAGGATTGAAGCTATGTTGTCAGTATTGTTTCTTTTAATTTTACATTTTTAGCATCACTAATTTTGAAGATTGCCAGTCAATTTCCTGAAGTTAGTGAAATAGTTGCAGAAAGACAGCAAACCACTGTTTGCTGATATCTAGGACATGCTGCAAATACAGAAGATATTAGACAAATACACACAAAACAATGGATAAATGATTAACTTGTCTTGGTTACTACTGCCCTATAATAGGCGCCTCTTCTTAGCCAAAGATATTAGTTTTAATTTATTTGACCCAAATGTCAAGGCTTTCTGCCAAGAGGACAGCAAATGCTGCATGAAAACATTCTTTACATAAGTTAGGGACATCATGTGTACAATGAGTCGACAAAGAGTAAGAGAGATCTTATTATACAATTCCAGAGATACTCCAGTTTTGATTTTTAGACTTTTTTTTCATTTATTAACTTACTTCTGATATGAACTTCCGAGCAAATGCAGAGGCTTAAAAACTAACAACATTATAAGTGCTTAATCATAAATTACAGACAAGACTACCTCATTCCTCCACATGATTTATTTCCTTATAGAATAACCTTTAGGAACTAGAAGTGTTTCATTTTTCTGCTGTGTTTCTCTGTTAATTAATTTTAGAGATGAGTCAACATTTTATTTCAGCTGCCAGGTATATTATTTGCCCATCTGTAGGAAAATGTATGACTGTATCACGAACCACTCCAGCTTTTGGCTATGTTCCTAACAACCTGCGATGTAGGTAAATAATGACAGTGTTACTTAGTTGTATGTATTTTTAAACTTTACGGCTCCATTTGCACTTAGTTACACCTGTGCTTCCCCATTAGCTTCAGTGGGATTGCACAAATATAATTGAGAACTGAATTTGGCCTTCAGTATTTCTCTCACTTCTGTCTCATTATTCATTTCAAAATGGGCTCCCCCAAGGAAGTAGTGGGGGCACAAGAAAAACTTTACTGTTCTGGCTTACAGTCTCATGCCATTTTTCTTTAGCAAGTGGAAGTGTGTGCAGTTAAGTTGTGTGGGGCTCTCCAAGAGTCTCATTTTCAGTAGGTAATGGAGGATCCAGTAAAAGCCTTGGAGCCCACATTCTAACTCTAATCTATGTTTTCTCCTCTTGGTTTTTCAGTGATTGCTGAGCCAGTAAGTGTGTAATATAAATTTATCTGTTATTCCTGAAAGGAAGCCTCCCTTTTTCTTCCCTTGATCTAGCTTCATTGACTATTGGAGCCCTGGGAACCTCTATTTCTCCTGACTTAATCCATGGCAACCTTTAATATCTTGCATTACAGCTGGTAATCCTTTCAGGGACAACACCACACTTTGATCAACCATACTGGTCATGCTAAGTGATTTGTGCCCATAAGCCATCCCCAAACAGGACAAAAAGTGGCAATGTCAAGCAGCCCAAACAACATTATCTGAGTATCCCACAAATGACTGCAATTTGCAAGGGATTGGGTGGCCAGGAAAGAAGACCCTATAGCCAGGCAAGGAGTTTGAGGTGGAGGTTCTGGTAAATCCGTATTATATCAAAATCAGTCCACTCATTCGTAGACTTTGATCTAGAACAACACTTAAGCATGTGAGTAATCCCACTAAAGTCAATGAAAATTTAGTGCTTTTAGTCCAGGAGAAAATAATAATATATTCCAACTCTTGGGCCTCAGTCTTCCAAAGACTTAAATGTATGCTTAACTTTAGGCACCATTGAAGTCAATGCAACTACCCCTGTGCATAAAGTCAGTCTTCAAATAGCAAGCAGAAGTCTGGTCAGACTTGGCATCAACTCACAAAGGGCTAAACCATCAATTTCCCATTGACTTAACTGCGAGTTTTGGATTTGCAAAGAATGAAAAATAACTGAAAAATAATACGCATTTTTCTGTTTAGTCAACTTCTTGTGAATCAAAAAGGCAATTTACTGTGTATGCTAACAATATGTGTTAACATTGAGACTTTCCAGCGTTAATGACTGGAATTATAATGAAACAATTGTTTAACAACCTTGTGCAATAGGAAGTGAGTGGGCTGGAAATAATATTATTTATTTGGATTAAATACTACATGATTTAAATTTGACTGAAGTGAAACTATGCCGAGTAGAAAAGAAGAGCTGAACAGATTGACTTTAGTAAACATAAAGGCTGAAGAATACAGAAGAAACATTCATCCTGTTCTTTGTTGGAGACTGTTTTCAGAAATACGCCAAAAGACTCATAATAAAAGGTATAATTAAGCAATCAGACATTGCAGAGATATGGCTGAAATAACCGCCAACAATGAATTGCCTTATCATAGATTATACCACGTGTAATTTAAAGAAAAACAACTGTAATTGTAAATGAAACTTATGGCATCATACTTCATATTTACACAGGTGTGAATTTATCAGTCTGAAAGCTTTCTTTAATATAGGAACAGTATTAAAAGTGTCTTTCAACATTGCCAGAAATAATTGGATGGTTAACAACAAGTGTATTCACCTTTTCATAGGTATTTCAGTATCCTCTACATATATCTTCTATACTACATTCAAATCAGTTTGCTTTCACCATACCACTATATGTCACCAAAATAGATGATAAAGTGAAAAATCTTCAAACTTCTTTCGCTGTTAACATTCACATTCTAATGTCAAACCTATTTTTGCTTTGCTCCAAGCTTATGCATGGGCAACATTACATAAGAATGTAAGAATGGTAATACTGAGTCAGACCAAAGGTCCATCTAGCCCAGTATCCTGTTTACTGACAGTGGCCAATGCCAGGTGCCCCAGAGGGAGTGAACCTAACATGTAATGATCAAATGATCTCTCTCCTGCCATCCATCTCCACCCTCTGACAAACAGAGGCTAGGGACAGCCTTCCTTACCCATCCTGGCTAATAGCCATTAATGGACTTAACCGCCATGAATTTATCTAGTTCTCTTTTAAACCCTGCTATAGTTGATAGTTATTTTATGTTATTAAGTACCAATTTTATGACAAATGTTTAAAAAAAAAAATTTAAATGTGGTGTTCAGAATTTAGACCAGATCTTCCTCTGATGTAAATCAGAATAGCTCCGTTTATTTCAGGGAAACCGTGCCAACATATGACTACTATGGATTTTGCCCTTATTTTTAGAATATTTATTTTCAAATCTTTTTGAGATTTGGTTTTCTTCATCTTGAAGAAGGGATAGCACAGGGTTGCCAAGACACAGGATTATATTTTAGAGGAGAAACCCACAGAAATACTGAAGGATGGTCTTGTCATAAGCTATTGTGTTGGGTGCTTTCTCCTTTACATCTTTGTTGCCCCCCCCATATTCAGTCTTTATTTTCTCTTCCTGAATTTAATCCCATTAGTTCTAGATAAATCACCATTTATCACTATAAATAATTTCTCTCCATTTATATTAGCATCCTTCCAATATTTGTATTCAGTTCCTCACTTTCCACACTTTATCACTTAACCAACCTATGCAAACTTAGCAAACATAGGGCTAGATTGTGTCTTTGAGGCACAGCCTGTGTTTGTGGTAGTATAGAGTTGGTAATTCAGGGGGTAATTCAGGAGGCATTGTGCACAAGAAGGCATGACCCATTCCTAAGCATCTCAGTGTATAGAGATGGGTGTGCTATTTATGTCTCTGGGGTTTGGAGAAAGCAGTTTCACTGCTCCTTGGGGCACAGAAATTGCAATATTCCATGACTTTCTTGTGAGAAATAGCTTATGCACCTGACTCCCAAGCAGAGTTAAAGCACCTAAGGCTATGTCTGCAGTATCACCTATGTCGGCAAAATTTATGTCCCTCAGGGATGTGAATATTCCACCCCATGAGCAACATAAGGTACACTAACATAAACCTTCATGTGGACAACACTATGTCAGTAGGAAAGCTTCTCCTGCTGACATAGCTTATGCTGCTTGTGGAGGTGTTTTTTTAATGCTGATGGGAGAGCTCTCTCCTGTCGGCACAGAGAGTCTTTACTAGACACACTGCAGCATTGTACATATAGACATGGCCTAAGTCTCCTTGAAGGTGGGGTTTAGGATGCACTCCCCTCCTTGGCATTTCTTAATGTATAGTTTAGACTGCTCCCTCCTCAGTGTGCTGACTTTTATAAATCCTATCTCCATGCATTGTATAGTGAAAGTTAGGCACTGCAGCGCTTAGTGTCACAATTCCTAAGTCCCCCTGTGAATCTAGTCCTAATTCCCTAGTCTTCCAACCAGATCCGCTAGCAATCTCCAGTCCTGACATTGGGTCTATTAGAATTCTATATCAGTGTATAATTCCACTCTAGTGAATCTAACTGTAGTATTAGTTTCCAATACTGGAACGTGGCAGTAATGGGATTTACGTCTCCATAAGGTCTCCGTAAGGTCAGCCCATTGTTTTCATGCTCTCAACATGGGTTAAAGGAAGGCAAAAAAATTCAGTGAGGCCCCAAATCTAATCTATGGTCAGTATTCCTATACCTGGAGAGTGTTTCTTGGCAGGAAAAAGAGGTGAGAAACTGGAAACTACCTACAAAAATGTTAATAAAAATGTGGAAAGAAATAATTTGTTGTGCATTTGTTTCTGTATGTTCTTTAAAATATTTTAATAACAACTAATTGGCCAGTTAAAATAATATGGGTACACTGAACCAAAGAATACTCAACATCTGAAAATAAATTGTTTAACTACGTCATGTTGAAGTGAAGAAAGAACAACTGACTGTACACTGTGTATTATGCAAAGTCTAATAATAAAAGCGAGTATGCATGAATGGAACATAAATAAAATATCATAAATAGTAATTACTAAAAATATATATAGTAAATGGTGTTCCATTTCAGATTAGGTTAATTGAATGTGAAATGTTAGATTAAGGGGGAAAAAACGGTTAGATTAAGATTGTGACACTGCAGCCCATATTCTTCATAGTGATATTATTATATGATTATGACCTAATTATGATGTATTTTATGCAAGATAAGTCATATAAGGTGTTATTGGACAAGTTATGATTTGCTGAATATGATTATCCTATTTGTAAATATGTATCATTTTTGTATCTGAAGATATGAATATTGACTATGTATCTGTATTTCAAATGTAGTTACACCTGGGTAACACCCACTAGATAAGACGCTTTCAGTCTAGATAGTGAGTGGAGAAGAGCCTATTCAGAGCAATGGGCCATTAGGAAAAAACAATAGGCCTTAGGAGAAGCTGCCATCCAGTGAGCCATCCTGTGAACACTACAGACTGCCTCCAAGTAATGGCTGCTATGACTCTACAAGAACATGTGATGAGATCAATATCTCTGGATTCCATCTTGGGATGTCAGTATTTTTCCACAAAAGAGTCTGGAGACCAATCTTTGAAACAAAGGGTTCCTGCCATATATGAAAGCTATATAAGGCAGAGAGTGCCATCATCTGGTGTTCTTCACTCCCCACCCAAGAAGACTCCTGGAACCTGAAGAACAGAAACTGAACTGGGGGAAGTGCTGGACTTTTTAACCTGTGAATGGAACACCTGGGGATTCCAAGCTCTAAAGCAAATGCAGCTTGTCCCTTATGAATCTGCAGCCTGCTCGTATCATCTCTTGGGGTGAGAATCTGCTATTCATAGCTAATCTATTTCGTATATTAAGCTTAGTTTGCTTTTTTTGTTTATTTGCTAGGTAATCTGCTTTGATCTTTTTGCTACCTCTTATAATTATTTAAAACCTATCTTTTGTCATTAATACACTTGTTTTTGCTTTATAAACCAGTGAGTTGTAGTGAAGTGTATGAGAATCTTGGCTCAGGCGCTAAAGGCTGTGGCATATTCCTCTCCACATTATGAGCTTATGCTGTTCAGTTCCCTCTGCAGCACAAGACGGCATAATTTTAGGCTTATACTCAAGAGGGGGTGCATGCCTTGGGAGCTGGGAATCGCCTTAGCTGCAGCCTTCCTATGCTGGAGCTGGTCAGAGAACTTTCATGTAACTGTAGCTGGGTGTGTCCCTACCTGTGTGTATGTTGATGAAAGTGCAGGCTGGAGGGTTTTGCAGCTTGTCATAGCAGTAGTGTGAAAGGGAGCCCAGGCTGGTGGGCTAGGAGGCTCAGTAGTATCCCACTTCCAGGTGACACCCAGGCGGAACCTGTCACAAAAATAAATAAGCAAGTTAAAGAATGTTGTCACAGGTTGTAGAATGGGAATAAATTTGACCCAAGAGCATACAGATAATAATAAACTCCTTTTTATCTTCTGGACCTTTTGTTTCTTCTGTGTAATTTTGTATTATTATTATTATTATTATTATTTTAATGCTTGAAATAGATTTAAAAAATGTATGTACTTGCTACAAAACAATATCTTAAACATGTCTTGATAAAATTATGACTTAGAGGAATTCAACTATGATAGGCTTTGTATTGAAAAATCTGCCATAACAAATTTTTATTCATAATTGTTATTGAATAGCAAAGACAGATTTAATTATCTCCATTATTGACCTGTACTAAGCAAAGAGTTTATGTAATAAATCTTGACATTATTGCCAAAGAGAAGGCTGAATGTATAAATTCAGTGCCACTTCTATCAAGAGGTTCTTTTCATTTATGCTGCTGGAGAACTTTTAAAGGAATAAAATATGACCAGCTTTCTCCAACTCACCCAGTTGTAATGAAGGCCCTACTTTGCCAGACTCATGAGCCTAGAACAAAATAAAATTATTATTTGGAGAGAAGGTGTTAAGTAAACTTGAATAAGTCAAAAAATGAAATATTGTATAACCCTGATAGAACATTCAACAGTAAAAGGAAGGTTTTGATTGGTTGCTGCACTGGAAGTCAATTGCCCAGAAATACTTACTTCAGCCCTACCATTCAAACTCATCCATTCCACAGTCATCTGAAGGAATGATAACACTGTGAGAAAACAGGTAAAATGTGGGATTCTTCTTTTCTTTATTGAAAAAAAGATGGGTTATAATAGCACCAATGACCTTGGCACAGGACATTTCCTAGGGAATTGATGACCACCTTGGACCATCAACTCTTCCAGCTAGTCATTAATCACCTGGAAATGCCCCATGTCTGCATTGTTATTGCTTAATTCAATTATTTGTGGTCGTGGGATTTATTTTGTGAATATTTTATTGCTCAATCTGCTTTCTGTCTTACCTCTGCTCCTCTGAAATTCCATCTCACTCACATAGACTGGCTCAGCCTCAATATCACCTCAAATACACAAAAATTGCATCTACTTTATGTACTTATGTGTGTGTGCTATTTCATTAAGATATAGTCCCTACAATGGAGCAGTAAAAGGTGAGCTTTTCTATCTATAAGGCCATAAATTTTAATCACCAAACAATATAGATGGAGTGTGGTTTCACTGAGTAGATATGTTGCTATGTTCAGGAATTGTAATAAAAATAGTGATCCTGCCACTTAAAATTACATCAATGTATTGAGATTCTTTTGTATTCAAAGTGATATGACATTGGTGTAAAGGTAGGAAAGAGTATGATACAGTTGCATTTTCTGCCTTTAACCAGCATCAAGGATATTCATATGTCCCACTCTGAGAGACTGATTCTCATTTACACTGATGCCTTTCTGTTTCTCTGACTGTATCAATCACCTTTAATTGGATGTAAATGTAAATTATGCTTAATTTACTGCAAGTTTAGTGTAAAAGGGTCTTAGTGTAAATAAGAATCCAGTCCAAATCTTTAGGTTTGTAGCAATTAAAATATACAGAAACACACAGAGAAATTACCGGGAGCAATTTTTACTTGACCTCTCAGCATAGGCGTACCAGAAATAGCTCAGGGCCCACATTTCCAGCATGGGTGTCTAAAGTTACTGTAAGATCCTAAATTCATATGTTGGCGCTCTCTCTCTCTCTCTCTCTCTCTCACGCACACACACACACAAACACAAACACACAAGCCAGATTTTTTAAGAAGAAAGCTGCAGCTGCTCAGCAACTTTGAATATTAGGTCAGTCTGGTGATAAATATGGTTGTATATACCTACCTTCAGACATGCAGAGGAGGATTGTCAGTGAGATCTGTATTTCTAGCTCCTTTCATTGTTATGAAAATCCCACTCAGGGTTGAAAATTTTGATCTAAAATATTTGTGCTCCCACTTTGGTGTTTTCCTATCAGGAGATGGAGACATGTTGGTCCAGTATAAAATTTTAAGCTCAGTCACACTGATACAGTATATTCTATGTTGATGTGTTCTGCGACCAACTAAATCATAGTGGTGTCATGTCATGATGTTTCTATGACACCCATTTTTCTCATTTTTCCCCCATTTTGTGCCCACCTCCTCTCCAGATCCCTGTGAGGCAGGGAGGCATTATAAACCTCATTTTACAAACTGGGAACTGAGGCACAGAGAGGCTAGATGACTTGCCCAAGATCACACAGGAAGTCTGAGAAGGAGCAGAGAGGGGAATATGGGTCTCCCATATCCTATGCCATCTGTCCTTCCTGATACAATACATTACGCATGGCAATAAAATATGTATCCAGTGGAGGAGCCAGATTTTGCAAATAGATGGGCAATGCATCATTGGTGGTGTGCTGGAGAACAAGCTTGCCCCACACTCACATGGGAGTGATGACTCCTGTCCCACAAGGCTGGGCCCAGCTCTCCGCACTGGGCATTGCATCCTGGCACATGGGGCTGCAAATCCAGTCTGGTTTGGCTGTCCACCAGGCCATATTTCAGTGTGTGGTGCTACAACCCTGAATGACGTATCCCAACACCACCTGGCTTGGGGGCATTCTCAAAAGGGGGGCCCAATCAAAGTGCTCCTTTGTGCTCACCTGTCCCATGTCTGGTCAACTCTGGTTGTGGGGTCACAGAGCCACATGACCCCAGCCCCATAAGACAGGAGCCACTAGTTATTGGATACTAATTCCGAAAAAGAGTATTTTTCTAGTACTTTACACATACATTAAATAAAAAAGATAGAAAGGCAAAAATGCACCAGTTCTTCCTAGGAATTAAGGATTTTCAAAATACTCCTAGGGATGTAAGTGCACAAATCTCATTGAAATTCAATGGCTTTTGGGTGCCTAACTTCCATAGCATCCTTTAAAAATCTGAACCTAAAGCTCTTCCATATTTTCTAAGTTTAGTACAGTAGCCAGCCCACATAATCTTCCCTCCCACTCACCCAATCCTATTTTCCCTAAAGCCTTCCTGCACCGGTAATAGGTCCAGAGTTCCCTTCCAAAACCCTGTCATTCCTTCAGACATATCTCAGGTGTACCGTTATCTTTCTGATTCTTTTTAAAATGCTGAAAGCTCGGGTTTGTATGGGACTATTCATCCGGTTTCTTCCAAATTTGGGGTCCCTTTGGAGTGGGCTGGCTCTTCCCTTCTGCTTGTTCTAAAGGTGACAGCTGGCCATCTCACGACTCCTATTTGTATGGATCCACCTTGTAGGCCCACTCACCAATAAAACCCCTGTGCTGCATAGGGGCTGGCCCATTCTCCAGTTCAACATCACCAGGGCCCTGAAACTCACTGCTGCTGAGTGTGACTGCTTTGGACCCATTAAACGTTTACAAACCCTCTGGAAAGTGTATGCCCAGTAATGCATTATGGGTTTTCATAATCTCCATTCATCAGATTCATTTTCTTTTGTAGTTAATCCTATAATTTTGGAGATACTGAATTGAGTAGCACCAAGAATTTTAGACAGATTTCAGCACCATCCCAAGGAAATTATTTCATCTATAAATACCTCTTCCTCATCTCTTCTTGAGGACTGCTGTTTGTTATGGTTGCGTGGTGAAAGTATTCAGATGTTTTCATTAGTGGAGCAGCTGTGGTATAGTGACCTGAGTATAGGACTGCACATCATAAGACAAATCCTATTTCCAATACTGCTGCTAATTTGCTTTGTGACCTCTGGCAAGTCACTTTTCCATGATTCAGTTGCCTAATCTGCTAAATAAGGGTAATAATGCTTTCCCATATTTATCTATTCAGGTTTTTGTGCCATTTCTTATACTTTTGAGATTTATGGGTAAAAGCACTCTGGATGCAAAATTTAAGATGTTGTATCAGAAGAATTAATCTCTTGAATGTTTACATTACTGAATTCTTTTTTAACACATGTTAAATGTAGACGTACGTCAAGTTAATTTTTTAGACATACACATACACACACTCACACACACACACACTAAGTAGTTCCTAAGTTCTTAAATGCTGAACTTCCTTGACAGTATAAACATAGTTAATGTTGTGTCAATGTTTCCACTATAAACCCTCTTTTTTTTATAACTTGGCAATAAAATTTTACCACAGGCAAGAAGTACCAGGTCTCAGCACAGAGGCTGACATTTTTATATATACATTTTCACACACTACCAAAAAAAGTCGGTTTAGCCATTGTTAATGTATACAAGTATAAATAATATAAAAGTATATCAATTTTTTAAAAAAGCATTTTTATACATTAAAACACCTTCCTTTTCTTATTAAAAACGGTACTAGGATCTCTTTAGTGGGAAAGCATGACCTAACTATTTTTATTTAAAGAAATAATTGTAAGTGACCAAGACGTGTGATTGAAAGTAACTTTGTTCAAAGAAATATGAGCCCTACCACATGGCTCTCCCTCCCACACCCCCCAGCAGCCTCCACCCCCCACCTGATACACTTCATTAAACACAGAAGTGCTTTGTTGCACTAGGGGTTTGAAAAGTGGAAAGGTAGGCTCCTTGCACTTCCTATGAGAAATGAACATTGACTTCCTCTGAAGAAAATGTAAATGGATTTGCTTAATTGGACTTGGAGCAGTGGAGCAATTAATAATAGAGTGTGTCATAGTGAGGGCTTTGTTTATATTTAAAGCAATAAATTACAAGTATTAAATTTATATTTATTCCAAGTTAAACTCATTTGTAATTGACATGTTACTTAGCCCTAGGCTTTTAAGATCTTTTAGTATAATCAGATTAATAGAGAGTTATAGCTCACTGCATGATAAACAAACAGCATGGACTTTAATATGACAGATATACAGAGAACAGGCCATGTAAGTAGATCATTATTATCGGTTTACCTTCAGGAAAAGTACAACTGAAATAGCAACAAAAGATGCAGCGTAGACTATGGCAAGCACAGTGATGGTTCATAATAAATTTTTCTTTCCTTACCAAATTTGATAGTTAAGTAACATAGTCCCCAGTTTGAGTGGGATATTTATCATAAAAGTGTGCTAGAGTAAATTGATTTGATAGAGCACTCAACTCCATGAACAGTTCGCCCTTCCCCACAAACTATGCTTTGGGCCAAATTTCCCTTAGAAGTTTCTGCATGGATTCAAAGCCATGGAAGTCTTTCCATTATCTTCAGGGGGTGCTGGATCAGGCCCTTGCACTGCAGATGCTGTAGGTGCCACATGTCCTACACAAACAGGTTGGTATCTGTCTTCAAAGAGTAAGAGTTCACTTAGGCTGGTTGAAAATCAGACCGGAACTGTATACTGTCAAGTTTGGAGGCACACACCAATTTTGTCTGTTTGCACAGCACAATAATTTTGAAAAGGGGTTTCTATTTGCCATCTAGAAATAGTGAATACTTCCCCCACGTCCAAGGACAATTCTATCTCAGAGCAGCATATTTTTAAACAGCTGTGACAAGGTGTGTTAGAACACAGCCTGGTAGTCTGCCACCAGGGCATTAGAGGAAGAAACCAGGGATATGAAAGTCAGTTTTGATCACATAATAGTCGCACACTGGGTGAATGTTACAGCTTGTGGGATATGCAGGTGGTACAGTAAATGGTCTTGCTGGCCCAAGCCACATACAGGGTTTTGCCGTTGTTGTTGTTGTTTTTAATACGAAGCTGAATCTATTTACTAACATTCTTATGATATCCCCTAGATGAAACCATAACCTATAGTGTGGATTGCAGAGCATTTCACCACCCTAATAACTTTGCATTTGTGGAAGATTAAAGCCCAGTTAAACCTTTACATGCACTACATGCCCTAGCTTCATTCCATTTTGTTGTAGCAAAGTGCTGGCCGCTTTGAGTGGCAATATAGATCACAGGGCATTAATACCTGAGACATAGGTTTTACTTAGTAATATATTCAGCTATTGTTGTTTTATAATCCTGCTTTTGTCTATTATTTTAATCTTCTCTTGACTTTGACCAGTGAAGAAAGTAGTAGAGAGCTCCTTCCACCCTCCACAGAGAGAGTTCCCCAGCTCCCCGCCCCCAGCATCAGACATGGCAGTGTCCAGTGAGACAGACCCCTCGTGCTTCAGGCAAGTCCTTCCCTAACCTTCCTAATTGTCCAACACTAGTACATACATGTCTACTAGATGTATACCATCCGGTCCTGGTGCCTTATGGGATAGTCATCTCTCACCTCATTTGACACCTCCAGTCACTGATGGTACCTCACAAACATCCTCTGCAGTGAAAATAGATGTAAAAGAATCATATGGTTTTTGTGCAATATCTTTGCCTTTGTTAATTTCTCTCTTTTCTCCCTGATAATCCTGTAGAACTGCCAATCTCTTTAAGACTTCCTACTTCTGTTATATTTTAATCATTTTTAATGTTTGTGTCTATTTGCTCTTCAGATTCCTTCTTAGCCTTCAAAATTTCTGTTTTACACATTTTCTTGCCTTTCTTTTGGCTTCACTAGCTTTTGATTTGCATTCTGAAGGATACTTTTTTGGATGAATTAACCTCTTAAATGTCACCATTTCATCATGTTGCATTTTGGTTTTGGTTTTTCTTATATCCTTGCTTCTTTTTTCCATTTAGTCATATGTGTGGCTTCTTTTGCTCTTCTGTGGTAATGCTTATGGAGTCCCAGAAGTATAGGCACTCAGGTTTGAACATTTTCTCCAGAGTATCTTGGGGAGTGGGCAGGAAAGGAGACTAAAGTATGAGCAGAGAGAACAGAGGACAGAATCTCCTGGAGAGTTAATGGAAAGGAATGCCAAATCTGAGCAAGCAGAAGGGCAAAGAAGAATCCCACTTCTTTCTACACAGACATCAATCTTTCTATTTGCCCAGTGGGGGCTTGGGGGGCAGTGGGGGGATGTTGAAATCAAGTGCAATATTATTATACTATGGCTAAATTAAAATAGTGAGTCAGGTCATCCCTCCGTGTGAGTTGTTGCCATGTAGGGAACTGGAAACTGTGTTTGCGCACAGGGTAACTTCAAATGAATGGAAATGGGATGTCCAAATCCTTTAGGCAGCTTTGAAAATCTCAACCACAGAGTTTCTGCTTCATTATTCATCAAGGTGGGGAAGGCACCAGGGTTTGGTTCCCTGCCCTAACAGAACAGGAAGAGGGTTTGCCCCCTGAAACCTATAGATTTCCTATCATCCACAGCTGTCAGGAGATCAGCCAGAGAGCAGGGCTGTCTGTGCAGAGGTCCAGTGACTCTGCACTGCCTCTTGTCCCCCCACTGTGGCTCATCATGGAGCTCTGGCCTCTGAGCATATCTGGGGTCCGAGGAAAAGGAGGACATGCTGCCCAATCTGGATCTCCTGATTGTTTGCTTCCCTCCACTAGCAGACATAAAAGAGAGTATTTAGGCCAAAATAGTTAGACTGGTATTCATAAAAAAACTCCTAAGATTAGGGTTTCACTTTGGCAGAATGAAGTTTACATGTGTCTCTATATGCTTGCTGTAGAATTAATGTTTCCTGTTAAAAGTTATCTTGCTTTATGCTTGCAATGTACAATGCATACAAATGGAAGAAGCTGTATCTTTTCCTCGGGAAAACATGTTCTCCTATGTAATTATAACTATGGTAATACAGAGATCTACTAGGGATTATTACAGTGCAGTTTTAGTACTGACATACACTTTGCAGTTAAATCTGATGAGTAATTTCAAATACGGGGAAAAAGAGACATTCCTTTTCAAATACTGACCCTTGTGGTCCCTTCTAACCCTTTGATGCTATGATTGTTCCACATGAGCTGAATACACTAATTGAAACCTAAGGGTGAACTTCCAATATAAATGACTTTTAAGAAAAATTATATGACTATTCCTAACAGCCTTATCAAGGCTGAAACCATAATGGATGTCCTTATTTTCCACATCTGCAGGTACAGTACATTTATTTGATGTATTTATTTATTTATCCATGCTTGGTCAAACACTCTAAGGTAATTGCCAAACAACATAACCTTCCACTGGAAGATGGTGAAACTGTCAGTGTTTGGAGAATCTCAAAAGATTTGGAGTTTAAATTTGAATAAGCACCCAAAAGCTTGAATGATTTTGGGTATCTTTTATTAACTGTCTAAATCTCCTGAGTATTCAAAATTGGGCTGAAAAACTCAGAAGAAAGACCATCTTGCTTGGTTTTCAGTATTTCCCTTTTCTAGACAGGCCAGAAAACCTACATTGTATTTCAATATTTTTGCTTCTGGTCTTAACTGAAACCTAGAAGTGCAGAGATGTGCAAAAATCAAAAATAATTGAGGGGAAAGATAGCAAACAAAGGTTAAATTTTGGATTTATTTCTGGATCTGGAGTAAGTTTTTTGCCAGTCCTTATTTATCCAAATCAGTTACACCACCCCAGTCCCCAGAACTATAAAGACATTCGGAATATCTATGTAAGCATTTATAATGAGCTCATTGTAGTCATATCTAAAATCATATTTTAAAGAATAAAGTCTTCAAAATACCACACTAAATATAGATAGATTAATTTCCTATATTCAGAAGCAGCAGTGGATACATTTTGTTTTATTTCATTTGGGGGTGGAGGTGGGAGGGAGTTTCCAGGGAGGCATCTTGCTTTCCCGAATAAATTTGGAGCAACTCTCCAATGATTTCTGGATAGGTTTGCTTTTTATCTATCTTCTTCAAAAATTTACATTCAATATAGTTTTAGAGTGGAGCATGCAGCATACAGGTAAACATTTAGCATACACAAATCTTTCCCATTAAATTAGAATTGTAGTAGATTACATTTTGACTACAAAAGAGTACTTCTCTAACTGTGCTCCAAGAACAGCCAATAGTTCCACAGTGGCCTGTAGGAAGCTAGTTGGTCACATGGTACGGTTCCTTCTTTCCAGCTCCTAAATTGCATTAAAAGCAGTTAAAATACACAGAATACTTCCTAATCTTATTTTTTCACATATGGAACTGCTATAGTAGCCTAGGAAGGTTATTAAATAGACAATAGATCTGTTTTGAAGAGTCAAGAATGGGAGAGATGCACATAAGGGAACCTCTCTATTAAGATATGGTCCTCCGCCTTATGAGAATTCCTGAAAACCCCTACTCTAAAACACCATGGATCATCTCCTATAGCTTAATGAATTTGAGTTATTTGATCAAATAATTGTTGCCACTTCAAAATGATAAATGTTAAACACTGTGGTAATATCCTTATTTTAAGGCTTTGTTTGTGCTGTTGTTAAGATCCCAGCATGGTACATTTTCTGAAAAATGTCAAAATACATTTGATTTTAAAAGGAGTGTGCAGTTATCTGAGTATTGCAAAATTAGCCTACTTCCTAAAAATGTTAAAAAAATCCAAAATAAAGTTTATCGCATAATTGAAACAATGAATTCATTGAGCATTTAGGATGTGGGCACATTTTTTCTTTTGCCTTTCTTTTAAACTTTTAAGTCCCTAATGTTTTATACTGAAAAGGTCTAATATGTGTGGTTTGCAATCATCTGTTACCCATTCTTCACAAACAGTTCTCTGAACCACTCCTTTCCCTACCCAAAACTGAGTTTTCAGAATCAACCCACACATAAAACAATTATAATCAAAGCAAAAATCAAACCCATTGTACTCTACAGGGATTTGCTCCAAAGAGTACAGGACTTACTATTTAGAAAAACTAAATTGCATCAAGACAGAGGCAGAAACACAATGCCAATGCCCATTAAACACTTTGAAAAATTATCTTGTTCATTCTCTGATGGCTTTTCAACATATTTCCATTGTAAATGTTCTTTAGAAAAATAACAAGTGTGTATAATATTTGCAGTGAAAGAAAGAAGCACTTATAATTTGACCCTTTCTGACTTGGTGGTGGTGGTGGAAAAGGGCTATTTTTTGCATGAAAGTTTCTATGAAAACAAACACTCCATATCTGAGCACAATGAACCAGATTTTCAGCTGGTGCAAATAAGCATGGCACCATTATTGATGGATGTAGACCAATATTTTTCCCATTTCCCTCTACTATGAAATTTCATTGCTGCTTTAACAGTGCATTAATGAGCTTCAGACTCATCCTCATAGCTTGTTGCTCCAAAACGTGGTGTTGTCACTTGTCTGGAAGAGTTCCTCAGGGGTACAGGATGTTGATGGGGTGACAGTATTCAAGTGTTTTTCTAGGCTTTACACATTAACATGTGGAGCATTCCTCAGCTTCCACTTGGTCATATTGCCACTAGTCTTTGCCACCTCAATTTTCACTCAATTTAGAGTACACCAATATTTTTGTTCAAGGTCAGGGCCTGTCCAGAGTTGTTCTGAAGGAGATAAGTTCTCCAGGATCATCAACATTTCCTGCCAGTTTTTTTTTACTTCGTATTTTGTGGTAAGTTGAGCTGAGCACCTAAATCCATATGTAGTTTACATGGATGAAGTCACATGTCATTAGATCTGGTTCTTGACATTTTGATGCTGCTAAACTACAGTGAAGTTTTATAAAACTTGACATTCCTCAACCATTAGCAGGTGACATTAGAGCCAGATTTTTTAAAATCCTTTACTGTGAACACACATCAAAGGCCAGTCAGGTGTGAGTCCTTGGGACGGGGTGTGCATCCCCCTCACTGGAGAAGAAAGGGTTAACCCCATACTATAGGTGGCGGAAGTCCCACCCTCCAGGCCATGCTGGGCATGCTCCAACTGCTGCCTCAGTATAAAAGGGAGCAGCCCAACTCATTCTGGGCAGACTGCTGGAGGGGAAGGACTTTTGTCCAAAGCTCCAGATGAAAAGCCACCACAGCCCTTGCCTGCAAGAGCCAGAGACCATGCCAGCCAGACTGGATGCTTGGAGCCCAAGAAGCACTGCGGAGTCATCCATGCTGAGGAGCTCAGGGACTCTGATGCCCCATGGACAGCAGCGTCTGGAACTATGGTAGGAAGTGGCCCAGGGAGGGTGAGCGAGTGGTTTCTCCCAAACAAGTAAGGTGAGCATGTTTTGGTGAGATTTCCTGCTGACCCAGTGATGGACCTCTCCATCACTGTTAGGGCCCTGGGTTGGGGCCCGGTGGAGTCAGGTGGACCCAGGCCTCCATACTCGGGTCATGGCCCCCCTGGTGGCAGCGCACACCTTTCCCTGCCAATTGGCTCTAGCCTTTAGGCTGTGCTGCCCTGAGTCTGAGAGCTGCCCTATTGACTCTAGCAATTAGAGGGCTGTGTCCAAGGGCTGCCCTTTTGACTTTAGCCATCAGGCTGTGTTGCCCTGTGTTGAAGGGCCACCATATTGACTCTGTGGTCATTCCGAGGGCTGCCAGGGAGATTAACCGCAGTGATATCACCACCCTGACCTGCCCCAAAAGGGGATGGGGTGTCCATACACCGCAACAGTCCCATTCTATTTCTTGGGTGATCCTGTGGCAGTGCAACAATGCTCTTCCCAACACTTGGGCTTCATGGCAAAGTCACTAGTGAGTCTTTAATGTATACCCTGTATAAAAAGTTCTAATTGGGTACAGAATTTAATTTATCACACCCAAACCATAGCATCCTGGAAGTGACAGTTGTGACTTTACTGTACACTTTTTTTTTCATTTCAGAGAGGCAATATTAGTTATTGAAATGCACATGAGACATAGGGGGAAAGAAATCCTGCTCCCACTGAAGTAAATAGAAAAAATCTCATTTACATCGGTTGGGTCCAGAGTTTCACCCTAACACTCCAGTTGTGATACTGATTTGACATATTGGGCTAGATTCACAAAGAAACTTAGGCATGGTGATGCTGAGCTTGAGATTGGCACCAAGGCTCCCTGTACAATGAATGAGGAGAAATAGGCACCCCAGAATGGAAATCTCAAAAGACAGCAGGCTAAGCAGCTCCCCACCTAAGAAAGCCAATGGGAAATGCCAACGTGAAGGGGGGTGCTAAGCCCTACCCCCTCATGGAGATAGATGCCTAACTCCAGGATGCAGGGAGGTGCTTCCCACTTGCTGGAATTTTCAGCTGTAAACCCTTTTTGGGATTAGGCACCTCTACCATTTTTGCAAGAAGGATTTCCCACTCCCCCACAGCTTTTAGCCCAGTGGCTAGGAATCTGAAAGGCCCCCTGGTTTAAGTCCCCCTTCTACCTCCTGATATAGTGTAGTAATTTGGACAAGGATGGACTACCCTTCAGGTGTTGTTTCTAACCATTGGGCTATGGGTTATCCTGAGGTTTGACTTAGTCTTTTCTGTTGAAGCTGTTACCCTGTGGTGAACTAATGAAAGATTTGTGAGTCCAATGAAAGACCAAGAGTAAGTGCATGAAAATGCCCGTATAGTCTGCTGGTCAGCACATTCACTTGCAAGGTGGTGGACCCAGGATCCAATCCCCTTGCTCCAATGAGGTTTTTTAATTATTTATCCACAATGGAACAGCATCAACAGGAGAGAACCTTACACCAGAATAGCTCATGGTCCAGAAGCTAGGGCACTCATGTGAGAGATAGCAGATTCCTCTTCAAAGCCCTACTCATCCATAGGATAGCAGGGGTCTCAGGAGGTCATCTGGTCCCACCTCCTGCACAAAGCAGGACCAATCCCCAGATATATTTTTGCCCCAGATCCCTAAAAGGCCCCCTCAAGGATTGAGCTCTTAACCCTGGGTTTAGCAGGCTAATGCTCAAACCACTGAGCTATCCCCCCACTTACAACAAATAAAATATATGGAGATATGTGTATCTCATAGAACTGGAAGGGACCCCAAAAGGTCATCAAGTCCAGCCCCCTTCCTTCACTAGCAGGACCAAGTACTGATTTTGCCACAGATTCCTAATTGGTCTCCTCAAGAACTGAACTCACAAGCCAGAATTTAGCCAGCTAATGCTCAAACTACTGAGCTATCCCTTCCCCAGTACAGCTCAGCAGGCAATTTAGATGGAGGAAAGTCTGTCTTTTCCCAGTTGTTGAATCACTGGGGGACTTAGTCATCTGGATGCCTGGCATGGGGCTGCAGTATGCATGCCCAGAGTCAGAAACATAGGCACCTTGAGAACTTTTGCTGCAAAAATATGGGTGCTAAGCAAGTTTATGTGCCTGTAGTGCCCTGGGGTAGCCAAACAGGGGGGTTGCGAATCTTAGTAGGTGCTGATGCTGGAATTTAAGTAAAATGGCAGTTAGCCTCATAAGTCCTTTTGTGAATCTAGTCTATAGTGACCAGCCACAACTGTTACAGCACAGCAGTATCTGAGGCAGAGCAGTTATTTCCTATCCTAAGTAGTCTATTCTTGGCAAATGTTGCCTTTTTAATAGTGACAACAGTATGAGCTTGGGAAAGTCATTTAGGTCACAGTTTTCAAACTTGAGTGCTTAAAGTTAAGCACCTAAATGCATATGTAGGTGGCAATATAAGTGATTCATTTTCAGAAGTTTAAAGACTGATAGATTTTATATTAGGTGACTTATTTATGTGTCTAAATAGGGGGTTAAGCGTCTAATTTTAAGCAGACAAGTTAAAAAATATTGAACAGTGTTTTGGAAAAACAAAATGCTAGATATTGCTATTAGCATATTTTAAAGGGTCCATAGCTGTTATAAATTTTCACTGTGCATTGAAATATAATACAGACTATCTCAAACTGAGAGCAAGTTGTGGGCTGGGACACATTTAAATTATATAAATGACAAAAAATAAAAGTTAAAGAATTTTAAACACTTTTAAAATGTGCATACGACTGAAAAAAACTTTGTTTTTAACCTTAACTTGTGCAGGTGACAAACTTATGGTGTGGGTCAACTGCTACATTGGATTTTCCTTTTCAATAACCAAGTTATTTAATTTATAAATGTGTCTATGGGATATATACAGTAATTAGTTTCAACAATAATTTCACTGTGAATTTTAGCATGAGAAATTATTGTACATGACAACAATCTATGAAGAAGACTCATCAGTGAATCCCAGATGATGGTTCTTATTCTCTGGGCTAGAAAGATTTAGGGGCTCTTATGTGCAGGAAGGCTATCATGCATAAGAAAATAAAAAGTGCATACAGATGTTTTACATGATAAGTAGAGCTGATAAATTTCACGAATCAAGTGTCTTACACTTCTGTGAGCCAAGTCTATTCTTTTACCTATGGCTAATAAATGAAGGAAATGAACACACATACACACACACGCACATTACATTTAAGTAACTTTAATGTTCCAGGAGAAAACGATAACAAACAAGGAAACGTAATGCAAAAGCTTACTGATTTTCTTCTGTTACTCTTTATGAAATTAATGGATCTATGTCCTTATTCCAGAAGTACCCACATAATATAGTTCAGTGGGTCAGAAGGCCATATTTGCCTGTTCTCCTTTCAAATGGAACACCATGAATGTGCTTCAGCAGCACAAGAAAATGTTTCCTGAAATATTTTACAAAGGGGTTTGCAGAGAAAATGAAGTTTCCTGGATTTTTTTGTTTGCTTGATTGGTTGGTTGTCCATGATTTCCAAAGACCTCCGTGACGTCAGCTCTCAGGCGGCTGTGAGCTGCTGGGTCCTGTCCCATACCCTGCAGCTCCCCGCTGCCATGGGGAAGGGGAGACCCTGGCACTCAAAGTCCCCATGGGCGGTGAGGGCCCCCAGAGCTCCCAGCCAGGCCCACAGCTGTCTACAGGTTCTCCAGTTTTTCATGGATATTTTTAGTAAAAGTCAGAGACAGGTCATGCACTTCTGTGATTATTCTTTATTGCCTATGACCTGTCCATGACTTTTACTAAAAATATCTGTGACAAAATCCTAGCCTTAGTGATGTGTACTCAAGAAGATGGACTAACAGCATTGAAACTTTGTTTCAGTGTCTGACACTGGAGCATAATAGCACATATTTGAAAAAACTATGAAGGATTTACATCACTGCAGAGCTGGTACTGTTGAATAGGCTCTGTTTAGCAACATAACCACGAAACAGATGTAAATGACCACCTGGGTGTCTCGGTGGATATGAATAAATCACTAAAACTTCTTTTGCAGGGGAATAAGAATCACCAGAATGAACTCCTTAGTAGAAATCAACTTGTGGTATGCACAATTCAGAAAATGCTGAGTAAATGCATGTCTTTTCAATTATAATTTGATCCCTAAAACAGACTGTTGGGGTACATGATGCCTTTAAACAAAACCCATAGTCAGTGCAGTGCAGTGCAGGCTGTGCTACCCCAGAGGAAGCACTAGGTAATAGTCATAGAATTTAAAGCCAGAAGGGACCACCAAATCATCTAGTCTGACCTCCCGTACAGGCTGCCAACACCACTCAGCACCTGCACACTAAACTCAACAACTAAATTAGACCAAGGTGTTACAGCTCTCAGGAGACTACACTGTTACTTGGGACAGGTAGATAATAGGAATGACCCAGGCATGCCAGTGCCCAAGACCCCTCTAATGGCAGAGAATTGATTAAATGAAGTCTACTCAAATAATCCTGGCAAGTGACTCCCTTCCCATTTTTCAGTGAAAACTCCCCAAAGTCACTGCGAAACTGACCTGGGGAAAAATTCCTTCCTGATCCCACATATGGCAATCAGTTAGACCCTGAGCATATGAGTAAGAACCAGCCAGCCAAGCAACTGAGAGAGACAATGCTCTGTACCATCTCAGGGCAAAGGCCCACCAAATCCAGTGTCCCATCTCTGATGCTTTGGATGAAAATAAAAATAAAAAAATAAAAAGCAAACAAAAAACACTCCCCTCAGAATTCCCTGTGTTACAGGAGAAGCAAGCTTATTGCTTACTCCCCAGGCTGTGTCAGTCTTGCTAGTGTAGTGCAGAGTAGGGGTTGAGGTAAGTCCTTGGCACCTATACACCTCCTTTTGGGTGCCATATATCCTCACTAATTCTTCCTGGCTGTTATACACAGCCAGACAGAGTATGGCTCTAATTAATATTATATAATTTTACTGGAATTCATTCCCTTTGGAATTAGTATACTTTTAATTCTTACTCTCTTATTACACATTAGAATAAAGTAGTAATATGCCTGGTGAATATTTAAATGAATGGAATCTCACAACTCTGCTGAGAAGAGCAGCTTGAAGCAGGAATAGGAGCTTCCTGTCCTAAATCTTAATTACAAATTTTATTTGTACAATGAAGTGTAAGATTTCAATAGTCTTCTGTTTGTTCAGAATCTCTTTATACAGGTTTTCATTGCAAATTAATTTGTATAACGAAGAAGGATTTTGCTATAGTTGTGTCTAGACTAATGTCAATTTGGATAATCTTCATAATGTCTAGAACATCAATATCCCTGAACAGCAGGAGCAGCAGGAATCAGAGAAACTGCCTCTCCCAGGGCTTATGGTGTTATTAGTGCTGCTCAAATTAGTAGTTGCAAATAATTTATTTGAAATTAGCCTTTTTTTCTTTTCAAGAGTTGAACGTGGAAATATCACAATTTTAATGTCTTCATGATTAAAAATGTTTGACAAAGAATGTCATAGAGTTTAAGACCAGAAGGGAGCACAAGATTAACTAGCCTCATCTCCTGTATAGCACAGGCCAAAAACACCCACCCACACATTAAACTCAACAACCAAAATTTGACTGCTATGTGCATACAAATGTCACTATATGAATTGCTCACGTCCTGATCAATTCATAGACTGCATGTTCATATGATCATAGAATATCAGGGTTGGAAGGGACCTCAAAGTAGGACCAATCCCCAGACAGATTTTTGCCTCAGATTCCTAAATGGCCCCCTCAAGTGTTGAATTTACAAAGCTGGGTTTAGCAGGCCAGTGCTCAAACCACTGAGCTATCCCTCCCTCTGGAAGGAGTTTTTCCCCAGGTCAGTTTCGCAGTGACTTTGGGGAGTTTTCACTTTCTTCTGAAAAAATGGGAAGGGAGTCACTTGCCAGAATTATTTGAGCAGACTTCATTTAATCAATTCCCTGCCATTAGAGGGGTCTTAGGGACTGGCACATCTGGGTCATTCCTATTATCTACCTATGCCACTTATTATTGTAGTCTCCTAAGATATGTAATACCTTGGTCTAATTTCAATTGTTGAAATGTTTTGGTATTCGGCATTCTGTATTAAAGCAACATGACTGATCAACTAAGTCACACATTTTAGTAACTATTCAGTAACTGTTGTTCATTGAGATGTGTTGCACATGTCCTTTCCACAACCCACCCTCCTGCCTTTTATATCTGCACACAGTGGTGTGTGGAAGCAGGGGAGCTCACCAACCCAGTAAAAAGTGTGAACTCCTAAAGCACGTTAACAGTCTTACCATGGAGCCACAGACAGTCCCTTTGGCATTTCTATTTTGCCACACAGGCAAGCTGAACTATGTGATAGATGGTCACTTTACACCAAAGATCACAACAATATTCAGGTTACTCCCAGTCCCGTAGGACCAGTCACTTACCCGAGGTCAATGTTAGTCAGATCTCAAAAACACCTGTGGTCAATCCTGTAATACACTAACAAAATATTTATTAACTAAGAGAAGAAATAAGAGCATTATTTATAAGATTAAAGCAGGAAACATACATACACAAATAAGGTACAATTTTAAGTCCAAAGGTAATAGAGGCTTCTATAATAAGAAAGCTTTTTTGTTCCTTGGGGCTAACCCAGGCCAAGCAGCTTGGGGATTCTTTGCACTGGTCTTCACTGTGGAGATTCTCACACCTGAACCATTCTTTTTAGGTGAAAATCTGAGAAACAGTCCCAGACTGAGGTGTAAATGGAGGAGGATTTGGAACAAATCATAGAACTGTAGAACTAGAACAGACCTCAAGGTCATCTAGTCCAGTAGTCTGCACTCATGACAGGAGTAAGTATTACCTAGACCATCCCCAACAGGTGTTTGTCTAACCTGCTCTTAAAAATCTCCAGTGATGGAGATTCCAGAGCCTCCCTAGGCAGTTTATTCCAAATCTTAACCACTCTGACAGTTAGGAAGTTTTTCCAAATGTCCAACCTAATCCGCCCTTGCTGCAATTTAAGTCCATTGCTTCTCGTCGTATCCTCAGAAGTTAAGGAAAACAATTTTTCTCCCTCCTTCTTGTAAAAACCTTCTATGTACTTGAAAATTGTTATCATGTTCCCGCTCTGTCTTCTCTTCTCCTGACTAAACAAACTCATTTTTTCTATCTTCCCCCATCTTGTTCCCTGACTGAATAACCTAAGCTTTATCAACTGGTTTGCTTCCATCTGACACTAACTCTTGGGGGAAAGTTATCAACACTTTCAACGTTGGTTCAAGTTCTGGATAAAGATATTGATTGGGCTTTATTTTATCTAAATGGTTTCCCCATCTGTATACCTAATAACAGCAAGGAGAGTCATATATAATATATAATTTGTTTGTCTATATCAACCTTATTGTCAACTAGTCAAGAAAATGAAACAGCCAAAGGCCCAATTATTTTTTGTGGAGTTAAACAACTTTTTTAAAATGTTGAGCTCTGCAAAGAATGCGTACCACCCTTTTCATAGTTACCCAGGAGTTGTTATCTGTCTTAAGCAAATTTTCTCTCAGTGGAAAATTGTGCTTGTAATTTTAGCCAGAAGGGCAGAGTGCTGCAATTATTCTCAAGCCTCCAAAAATAGGATTTGTGTCCTAAAAATGCATCAATTCTTATTCTATGGGTCATCTGATTTCTAGTCCATATCCTTTAATGCAGCTCCAGTTGCTGGACTGAAGGTAAGAGAATTTAATTAACATAGTACAGCATGTTTATGGTGTTAACAACAGGAAACTGCTGCACTAATCTGCAGATTACCTGCCTTCACATACTGGGCTATTCATGAATTTGTTGCTCTTGTTTTTCTACATTTCAGAACTTCCATTGTTTTATATGGGGGCTTGGAGGCTGGTTTAATTGAAGTGATCTGAATAGAAGTACAGTATGCCAGATGCATATAATAAATATAGAGTAGGCTATGCAATGGTAAACCATCATGAATATATGGGACTGGTTTGTGATAACTTATTGTTAATATAAATCCTAACTTTTTTTAATTAGCACAAATGAACTTTCTTTGTATTGTAACTTTTTCCTCTCATTACAACTTTCCAAGGGAAAAACTTGGATCAAATTAGTTCAAATGATTGTGTGAACAAGCGATTACTCAACAAAGTAAGGAATGTAGAATTAGTCATTAATTTTGTAGTTTGTACTACATCATCACAGGTAAGATGTTTGATATATAAAAATAACTCAGTTATATTGAAAAGTAGATGTGAACTGAAAGTTTCCCTGGTCATGAAGGCATGTACTCAGCTTTGCTGCTGTCTCTGTCCATTGTCAGTGTACAACACTATACACTATACTACTAACAGAAAGGTCTTTAAAAGAGCCATCTGGCAACTCACAAGTAAACTTGGGCCAGATTCTGACCCAAATAGGTAGGGTGAAATTCTGGCACTATTGAAACCAATGGAGTTTTGCCATTGACTTCAGTGGGGCCAGGATCCCACCCAGGATCTACCAAGGGGATTTCCTTGGAATTCTGCTGTTGGGTTGATATGGATACCAGAGCTTTCCTGAGGGTCAGATGAGAAAAACAGATGGTTAGAGAGCAATAAAGTGATAGAGATTCTTGGGAAATAGAAGTAGTTTGTCTAAAGATCAAATTTAGTATATCTTTTCTGTCCAAACAAAATACCATATTCATCTTGTTCCTCTATATGGGTATGCAGTGGTAGGAGGAGGGGGTAGTAGCCTTTGCCCAACTTGAGAGGCTATATGAAGACCAAGCAGAATTGTAGTCCCTGCATTTTGAGGAACACACAGGCTGCTGCCTCCCAGCACCCAAAAGAATCCATGTTTTCATATATTCCTGTGCACACACTCAGGGCAGAGTAACTTGCCCCCCACACAAGTGACACTCAGCCTCCATGTACCTCGTGGCTGTGGGAGACACTCTCGCACCTAAAGGCAGAATGGCTCCTGGTGTATGCCCTGGCACAGTGACTGCAGCACTGACCCTTCCTATGGGCTGTATGTAAATGGGAGAATCGGGCCCTAAATAAACTTGTGAATTCTTTCATTATTATGTTCCATGAACTTTGTCCTCAAGAGTCAACTGTCAGAAAGATCATTGTATGCAGTATAGCTGTAGCCATGTCAGTCATTCGTCCAGGTAAAATCTGCATATAAACTTTACTTTTTTACTTTACTTACTCAGTGATAATTTACAACAGTAGTAGTAATAAAGGAAGTGATATTTCTCTGCATTTGTTCTACTACTTAATTCATTTTCAAATTCAAACTATTCATCACAATTAAATTATATAAATGTAGAGGCCAGTACTAATTCTACAAACAATATTAAAGATTTGCCCGACTCTCTTATTAGCCATACTCTACAAAAAAATGTCACAATTTGGAAGTTCTCCACCCATTCCAATGATATTATCCTCTGATGTGGGCAGCACATGGAATAGTCAGAGGTTTTCACATTTTGGACTGTGCTAATTCCTAAATTATGGTACTTTTTTCATTTGCGCCTTAGGCTTTTTGTTACTCTGCACTAGCAAAGAGACTTTAAATGTTGAAATAACTCTTTATAAGCTGTATTTTATATAAAAATTGAAATATTTCTGACAAGACCCATGTTCATGCATATTCATTCAATACTTTCCCTAACTTTTGCCTAATTAACAGCTTCACCTAGTAGATATTTTCAAAGCTAACTGGGCAGGAGATACAAAGTAGACAAATCCCACTGCTTGCTAATTAATTTTTCCTTCTCAAGATCACTAAGGGAAAAATCAATGGTCATCTCACACATGTGTTTTTTGTAACCTGCCAGTGGTTGAGGATAATCTATTGAAAGATTATCCATACATTGCTTGCAAAGAGGTAAAGGTATCTCCTGCCAAAGATTTTTGCAAGCGGAATAACACCGAATATTACAGAATGCTTCACCAGGTGTAGAATTTTATCTCTGAATTTTATCTCTTCATGGTAAACACATACTCTATAAGTCTGTGAGTATTTAAAGCTTTCTACTTCTAGTCAGTTTTAAATTAGTTTCAGGGAGTTACTGTACTAAATAGCACATCAAACAATTTCTGAATGGTCCAGAGTACTGGCAATGTGATAGAGAAGTCCTCAGGCATGATTCACCCCTGAATTACATACACCAGTGTAATTCTATTGAGTGCAGTGGGGTTAAACTGGCATAAAACTAGAGCAACACATTAACAAATTACCCCATCATCGCTATCTAAATTGCCTTTCTGAATCCACGAGCATGACTGGAATGACTAGAAGCCTGTAAAAGCCAATGGCTGTTTTTGTACAGTGATTCTGATGTTTCAGACATATAGTATAACATACACTTGGCACCATGTCTGAAAGATATTTAATGAAATGTTTTGAAATATTTGTCTGAGTCTTTGCCAAAATGGCCATATCAGAGTGATTCTGATATTGCCTGTGCCCAGATTGTTTAGAGACTTTAAAAACAACTTTTTTTTCTTTTGCTTCTTTTTTTCTGTGCAATACTAATTATAGAAGAAGGGATATTTTCTTCCCTCTATTTGCTACATATGATAATACTTAATTTATGTTAAAGACTGATTATATCAGGCATTTTTCTTATTCCATATATTTTCTCACAAGCATATAGCATAAGGAGAGAGAATGATGAATAGTTTTGTATTTGATGTTTAAAAATCTATAAATACGCATGTTTAAATTTATTCAGGATCTATAGTGGCTCAATCTTGGCTCAAGGCTACTGGGAAGGGGTTGCTGTGACTCAAGGTCTCCTATAAAATAAAGGCCACAACGAGTCAGAGAAACCAAAAAACTAAGTGGCATTGACAAATGAAGGGTCATGGCCAAGGCAGCCAGGGGATATGCTGATTCAGAACAGTTCTTCCACAGCCTAAACTGGCAGGGCTCATATGGAACTATCCAAGCTAACCCTTCCCTGCTGGAACCTGCTGGAAGGGCCATGGAGTTACCTACTATTGCCACATCTCTGGGATGGATGCAGCAGGTCCTTGCTATTTCAGGGAAGTTCAATCTGTGGTGTATCTGTGGCAGTGCCTCAAAGTATAAGATATTGCAATAGTGATGAATTTATCATTTACATAAATAGTTCTTGTAATTGCTTAGTTTTACTAGATTTCCTCAAGACTTTTTTGTGCAGATTCACAAAGATACTTAGTCACCTAAATCCCAGTTTTAGGCTCCACTGAAATTCAGAAACCTCCTGCCAAACCACCTCTCTCTAGACATCCAGACACCTATCTCCTGCCTAAGCCCCAGCATGATTCATGAATCAGGGAAGATAAGCATTTGCTTGTGGGGCCTAATCCAATAGGCATGCTCAGATGTCACTTACTGGATTGGATCCCATTTGAAGTCTGGTCACCAGAGGAGATGGTGCCACCATAACTTTTAGTCCAGTAGTTAGAGCACTCACCTGGGATGTGGGAAACCAAGTTTCAATACACCCCCTTTCTGCCAAAAGGATTTGAACAGAAGTCTCCTAGTTCTCAGGAGAATGCTGTAACCACTGAGCTATGGAATAGTCTGATGGGTGGTTTCCACAGTAGATAAATAATGAAAGAGTGATTGGAACTGAGGACTGGACACTGAGTTTGCCAGGTGGGTGCTCTAACCACCAGCCCCCAGAGTCATTCTCACTGTTTTTCTCTGGCCCAGTGACACTTAAATTTGTTGGGCCAGAGAGAGAAATAGTAAGAAGGGGTTCTCTGCTCTCCATCCCCCAGCTCCTCTGTGTGAACTCTCCTAAGGAGCCCGATCTGGTAGGCACACTCAAAGAGTGCCTAATAAATCAGGCCCTACATCCCCAGTTAGATAGCCAAATACCTGTTTTTCCCTGGTTTGTGAATTGCTCTGGGGCTTAGGTGGGAAATAGACCTTAGGGCACCTAGAGGGAAGCTGCAGTGTTCATTCACAGAGGCAGAAACATAGGCACATAGGGAACTTTTACTGCAAAAATTAAGGCTCTGAGCAATTTTAGGTGCCTGCGGGGTTCAGCAGGAGTCCTCTGCATTGCAATAGTCTGGGAATTAGGTGTCTAAAACAAGGATTTAGGCACCTAACTCCTATTGTGCATCCAGGCCTTACTGTCTTCACAAACTTGGTAGCTACCTAAGAGGTACCTCAGGAAAAGTGCTGGAAAAAACCAATAGTAACAGTCCTATCCTCTGTGCTACTAAATGGTATTGATAAGAATACCACACCTCTTACCATTAGAAGCTCTGAATGTTAATTTATCAGATTCCCATATCACCAGCAGCATTGCAATGTAATCCCAATGTATGTCACAATGGACTGAATCAGGGACTTGATATGGTAGAAGAATGCCAGGATCTTGTGTATTTTTATGTGGAAGGAAATAGCAACATTTCAGTGTAACAGTGTGCTGTGTTTGCCCCTCAGGGTGAGGGTTTATAAAGAGATTGTTTCAGTAGCATGGGGTCATTTTTGAAACTGACAAGGCATTGCTTTATTCAGGATCGCTTCATGGAGTGAAACCTTATAGATAGCAGTGAGTCATTGCTTAATGAACAGGAACATAGGAAAGGTTACTAGAACAAGTCAAGAAAGTAGAGCATGGTGGTAGCTGTAGAAGCTGGGGCAGAGGAAGAAGGGAGAAAGTAAATATCAGATCAAAACGAGACCTATTGCTTGAGCTAAATAATCAAGCTAATATTTGTTTGCTTTTAAAATAAGTATTGAAAAATTAAGTTAAAAGCAAATGTTGAGTGGACATGTAGATAGTAAACAGATGCCTTGGGTTTCCAATATGGAATTGCCATGACATTAAAAAAAAAAAAAACTACAGAAAAGAGAATTCAAGTGAGTGTACAGGCCTGATTTACAGCTTCTAAATAAGGTGTCCTCTCCACTAATTTCACAGGAAATCCTTGAAATGAGAAAGAGGACACCATATATATATAAATAGATATATATATCATTTGCATGAACGCTTCAGAAATAACAACACAGGTATTTAACCTGCACCTTGTCAACTCTCCCCTAAGAAATTATCATTCTTCTTTGGCGAGTGAGTGCTATGTAGTGGTAAATGACTCTGTCTGTTTTTTTCTCCATTCCATATGTGAAGTAGCTACATTTTTCCCTGTGATTAATGAGATAAGTTCACATAAAGGTTATATATTCAGCAAAACCTCTGCAGCAGAGTTATGAGCAGCATATTTAATTTTTTTTCATTAGAAGTTACATGCTGTTCTAATTTGCTGATTGCCAAGTCATGTCATCCAGTTGAAGAGTTTATTGCTGAGGTGCAAAACTACAGCTATATCTGACTGAAATAACCAGACAGAAGAAAATCTGTTACTTAAACTATAAAATATGGTTATCAGATATTTCAAATAAATCCATCTATGAACTGAATAAATGTGATCTGAGACTATTCATGTCATTCTTATACCCAAGACTACAGTTAAATTAATAAACCTTTTACTGGTATAAATTTACTGCATAAACAGACAATATGCTAGATAGGTCTGTGCAATACACTTAATTGCTTTGTTTGGAAGCATGGTGTATTGGTATGAAATTGTTTTTATTTTTTTCTTCTCATTTTCTCTCTATCTTTCCCCCATTCCAATAGAGAGAATACAATGATTTCACTCTTTTAAAAAGTCTTCTTAACTCATATCATTCATTCAGACATTTTACTACCAGCTGTACAATGGATACAAATAAACCATAAGGGAAATGATAAACAAAGCCTAGAGTATAGTACAAAGAAATCAAAATGAGGCTTTTCTGATAATTCATTGTCTCAAAGATCAAGCATATCTAATAGATATTTTAACTGAGGTACCTTCTTATTTGTCTTTGGTTCCAACATGTATAACTAAATTAGTTTTGTTCTAAGAGGGGAATATCTATTGGAGACATCTATACTATTTCTTTTAATTGTCAAGTCTTATGTCCATATGAATAATCTCAATTTCCTACCCTCACACTTCCAAGGTCTTTCCAACCCTACCGTGTCCAGTCTAGAAGATACTGCCTATTGAGTTATCCCTGTTTGTTAACCTTGTAAAGGCACTAGAAAGACCTACCTTATGTTCAGTGGCTGCCAGGCATTACTACCTATTTTCTGTTAGATTTTTTTTTCTTTAAGGAAAATGTAGTTTCATAAAACCTAAATTTTCCATGGGAAATTGTATCATGGGGTTGTTTGTGATAGTAGGAGTCAGGGCTCAATATCCCTAGGACTCAACTTCCAGTTTATGTCCTATGTTCCCATCACAGTTCTCAGGCTGCTGATGGGTGCCTCATACGGCGCAAACAAGACAAATCCTCAGGGCACCCTATCTGCCTAAGTATAAGGGTTTCTGTGGTACAAATTGAGTTAAATAATTTGTGTTGAAGGAGTTAGGGGTCTTGGCTCCTACTCCCTTAGCCTTTTTTGTATGGTCTCAGATTCCATAACCCTGAAAGGGTTAAAGGACCTTTCACCTAATAGATTCAGCAAGCCCTAAGGCAAGCCAATCTTACCCAGCCAGTATACCAAGGTTGTTGTCTCCTCGTAGGCACAGGGGGGGCTTCCTGAGGGCAGTTCCCCTGAAGGCTTCTAGCCAGGGCAGGCCCCAGGCAAAAAAAAAAAGAGTGGTGAAGGGCAGCACCCGCCCGCTCCCTCCGCCCCTGGGCAGCCAGGCACTGTAGCCACTCACAGCTGGGCGAGAAGGACTCCCCCCCAGCCTTGGGGTGCATCTCCCGGCCGGGCAGGCTCTGAGGGGACTGACACAGGCAGCACTGGCTGGGGTCTATGACCTCCGCGAGGGGCCGGCATTGCAGTGGGGCTCGGCACAGTGCAAATGGCACCGGGACCAGTGGGGCCCACCCCTCCGCTGCCAGCCGGGCCAGCGCAGAACCCTCCGTCTCTCCCTCCAGTGCCTGCCAGGCTGCCGCAGAACTGTCCCTACCACTGCTGCCCACCGGGCCGCAGCAGAACCCTCCCTCCTTCTGGTGCCCAGGGGCTGCAGGAGGTGGTGGCTCAGCTGCTCCTTTAAAGGCGGCACAGGAGGCAGAGGCCAGTGCAGGCAGCGCGGAGTGACGCATCCCGGGGACCCTGACAGCATGATGAGCAGTGGGGATCGCTAGTTCCTGCCCCGCCCCCCGGGCCAGGGTTCGTGTCCCTGCAGGGCTGGGCTGGCCACTCCAAGATTAGCCGAAATGCCGCCCCTTTCAAAGTGCCGCCTCAGGCACATGCTTTCTCGGCTGGTGCCTGGAGCCAGCCCTGCTTCCGGGAGTCTTCTTTCGGAGCAGCAGAACTGCCATCCGCTCTCTCAGAGCTGCTCAGCAACTGCTTTTAAACCCTTACTCCACCCTTGACATGGTTGACAGGGCCAGATGGGTAGTACCAGCCTTGCCCATAGGAGTTCTCACCAATGACAAAGTGGTTAAAGGAGTTTATGTACCCCCTCACACACCCTGGCCCTCAGGATTGGAGTAAGTGAGTTAGTCATGTGCAGGGGCTCCCTCATCATGAGGAAAAAAGTCAGGACTCTGGCAAACTTTTCCAGCTCAGTATTAGACTTGTTCTAAGTAAAAGAGGGACAGTAACACTGATATTTGTTAAATTGGTAACTATTTTATATTCTTCCTTTCTGCACTTTCCCTCAGTCATCTTTCAATTAGATGTGTTTGCCAAATTACAAATCCTGAGAAGAAAGGAAGCTCTTCTAGCCATATCTCTGTCACACTAGTAACTGAAAACTATATCAGCAGAAACTAAGAAATCTGAAAATAAGAAGATATGTTGTTGTATAGACTTTTAAGGAGCTCTCAGTGGGAGCGTCTGAGTGATGGGTCCCTTTGAAGATCTGGCCCTAAAAGTCTAAAGAGGAACATATAGTAGCCTTCTAATTATCATGATTGACGGAGTTAAAACCAATAGACTGCTGAACACTTTTGATAATCTGACCCTTCATAATTGCATCATAAATAAATTATTCTATTCAATCTAGACAAGTGTGTGAGGTAACATCTTTTATTGGACCAACTTCTGGTGGTGAAAGAGACAAGCTCTTGAGCTTACACAGAGCTCTCCTACAGCTAAATACAAGATGGAACAAATTGTTTAATATAAGTAGTTAACACGTTTCAAGGGACCATTGAAGGTGAAGTGGTCCGTTAATATCCTCCAATCACAGGGAGGAAAGAGGGAGGGGAAAGCAGTTGAGGGGAGACATTAGTGGATTAAAGAGTGTTGTAATAAGCCATAAATCCAGTGTCTCTATTCAATCCATGTTTCTTTACTCTCTAGTAAAGTTATGAGTCTAAGCTCCCAGGTTCATCTTTTGAAAGTGTTGTGCACGTTTTTTTTGAGGATGAGGACTGGTAAGTCAGATACAGAGTGATCGCTTTGTGAAAAGCATTCACTCTCAATGATGTGGTGGTTCTGTCTTTTATTATTTTCCTGTGTGAATTCATTTGAAAGCATAATGATAATCTGGTTTCACCCACATATTTGCTAGTGGGCATTTAGTGCACTGGATAAGGTACACCACATGCATAGTACTCATCGATCTTAAAAGGCAAGTTATGGGGGGTGTTGATCATGATATCACTGCAGATAAGTCTGCAGATCCCCAACAAGTATGGTTTGTAGTTGTTTGATGATACCCTGTATGGGTTCCTGTGTGGGGTGGAAGTGACAATGAGGGGTGTATGGCCAGAGAAGGTTTTATTTCTGTGCTGAAAGAGGTTCACTCAGGATATTTGGGTGGCCCATTCCAAATACCCTGAGAGAACTTGCTTCAATACAGAAATAAAACCCCTCTGACTGCACATTGACTTCAATAGGATTATTCATATGTGAAAAATTAAGCATGTGCCTGTTTGCCACATTGGAGCCAAAATAACATATATATACAAAAGACCTGATAAATTGTTTTAAAATTCTGAAAAATCTTAGGGACATTTCAGATATAGATTCATGGATTCCAAGGCCAGGAGGGACCATTGTGATCATCTAGTCTGACATCCTGTGACACAGGCCATAGAACTTCACCAAAATAATTTCTACAGCATATCTTTTAGAAAGATATTTTTACATTTAAGGTTAAAAATGTATGCCTTATTTCCAGTCTGAATTCATCAAGGTTCAGCTTCCAGTCACTGGATCATATTATACCTTTCTCTGCTAGAGCCCATTGTTAATTATTTGTTCCCCATGCAGGTACTCCCCATGCAGACTGTAATCAAGGCACCTCTCAATCTTCTCTTTGTTTAGCTAAAAGATTGAGCTCACTGAGTCTATCACTATAAGGCAGATTTTCTAATATTTTAACCATTCTCATTCCTCTTCTCTCACCCCTCTCCAACTTATCAACTCCCTTTTTGAATTGTGGGCACCAGAACTGGACACAGCATTTCAGCAGCAGTCACACCAGTGCCAAATACAGAAGTAAAATAATCTCTCTACTCCTATTCCATATTCCCCTCTCCCATATCAGCAGCTCCATTATCTTGCCCAGGATCGATGTCAAGCTGACAGGCCTAGAACTACCTTCATCATCCTGTTTGCCCTTTTAAAAAATTGGTACAACACTAGCTTTTTTTCAGTCTTCTGGAACTTTCCTAGTGCTCCAAGACTTTTGAAAATTAACATTAATGATCCAGCAAGCTCCTCAGCAGGCTTTTTTAAACTTCTTACATACAAGTTATCTGTGCCTGCTGATTTAAAAATGTCTGACTTTATTAGCAGCTGTTTAACTTCCTTCAGAAATACTAGTGGAATGTAAATATTATTATTACCAGTATAGAATCAGACTATGTCATCTGTTTTTTCCCCCAAATTTAGAATAGATATGTTTATTAAACACTTCTGCCTTTTCTTCATTGTTATTGATAATTCTAACATTTCCGTTTGGTGTTGCTGGCACAATTGTCAGGATTCTTTTTCTTCCTAATATATTTTTTAAAATCTCTTTTTTATTGTCCTTAACTCTGCTGGTCAGAGATTTCTTTTCTTCTCCCTTGGCTTCCTGTATAATTTTCTAGGGTCCCTAACTTCTGATTTTATATTTATAACTATCTACTTCCCCTTTCCTTCATTTCTTATATATTTACTTTATTCTACTTTTCTAGTTCCCTTTATTTTCCTGTAAACCAAGTCAGACTTTTAACCAGAATGGTCTTCTTCCTTGATTGTGGCTTATTGGGTATCTCATAAGGTGTTCTGAAGTGATTCGCAATTATCATTAAATTCCTCCATACATATATGTGATAAAGTAATGGTCACTTGTACCTAAGCTACCATTAATTTTTAGTTCTGTGATCAGTTCCTCTTTATCTGTTAGGACAAGGTCTAATAAAACATAAATAGATGTAGAAGACTGGTTTAACTGAAAACATGTATTTGAATGATCATGTGTTAATCTACAATTTTCAAAATAAGAAACTAATTTAGATTATTTTTGAGGGAGAACAACATTAAGACTGAAAATAAGTAGAAACATAAGACTGGTGTGGAGGTTATTTTTTGGGGGGGGAGGAATAGTCACTAGCTGAAAACCTTCAGATTATGTACGAATGTAATTAAACCCATTAAGTCTTGCAAACAGTTTCCCCATACATTTAAAAAATTGTTTTTCATATTGATATCTCCAAGTGAGTTTGCACTATGAGAACGATAAGGAACTAATCCTGTATGACTGCAGCAGTGAATGTGTCTAGTGCTCATTGTGGGAGAAGATTCTTAAGTTTGTGTCACACAATGTTGCAATATAGAGTTGTTTTGGTGATGAAAGAAAGAAAAAAGAGCAAATAGTCAGAGAACAATTAATCTCACTTTACTGACTCATTTTAGCATACATTCAAGTATGAGTGCTGCTGAGGGATTCCAAGCTTTGTGCTATAGAGTGGACATAACTTGCCTGAAACATATATCAACTGATCTTCCTAAATTTATACATGTTTTTAATAGAAAATAAGACAGGGTTGTTTTGCTTTTGTAATCCAGAGGAAAATTTTAAGGACTAAATATTGAAGAAATTTTATTTGAATTACTGAGACATTTTAAAGGAAAGGAGGGAGCTTTAAACCACAAGGTGGGGTTAAATGTAATTTGATTCGTCCATGGTTATTTGTTTAGATAATAGAAGGAAGACTCAAGGTCTCATAAAACTGGTGCTCTGAGACGTTCCATCCTGTCATCATCCTCAAAGCAAGTTCACATCAGTACAGACTCCATTTAGGCAAAGAAAATTCAATTAGGATCATTCTGTGGATTTAAGATTCCCATGAGGATCAGGACAGGCAATATTCAGATTTCATTGTTTTAACAAAATATATGCCAACAAACAACTATTTTTTTCTGTGCTATCTTTAGCGCCCTTTTCTATTTTTCCCAAAGTATATTAATCTGGTTTTGATTTTATGAAAACAATATTTAATTTTTTTCTGATTTAGGCTGAGAGTGTTACATGATGTGGAAATCATTTCAATAATAAATTGCTAATTATTTGAATGTAAAAATATTCTAAAAAGAACAATTTGATCAGCAAGAAAACAAATATCAGAAAATTGGTTCAGTGTTGTGGTTCTGTCATTCCATACTGCATGGAAAACATTTTGGAATTCAATATGCTATTTTGTGTAAAAAAAAAAAAAATCTCAGGAGAGGAACCTCATAAGGGACAATTAATGTAATTTCTAGAGTCAGATGCAGTTTACCCAGTACTGTCCTTTATTTCAGCTCAGCACAGGTCTGCAAATCATTGTAATTATAAAAAACCTATTAAAAAAAATTTGGGTAAGGCTTTGGTCTTGAAAACACTTACTCCTGTAAGTACGTTTATGCATGAACACCATGATTGCCAACTCCAAAATTTCAAAAATCATGAGTCAGATCCCAGAAATCATGAAATTGGCCAAAAAATTATGATTTTTTTTTTAAAAATAATAAACTGCAGTTTTGGTCCATCTTTTGATTTTTGAACTCCCTCTGACTACCCCCAGTGTGTGTGACAGTTAAATAGTGTTGTTAATCCTCCCAAATGAGACAAAGGCCTGGTCCACACTACGCAGTTAAATCGATTTTAACAATGTTAAATCGATTTAACGCTGTACCCGTCCACACTACAATGCACTTTATATCGATTTAAAGGGCTCTTTAAATCGATTTCTGTACTCCTCCCCGACGAGAGGAGTAACGCTAAAATCAATATTAACATATCGATTTAGGGTTAGTGTGGCAGCAAATCGAAGTTATTGGCCTGTGGGCGGTATCCCACAGTGCACCACTGGCTGCTCTGGACAGGAATCTGAACTCTAATGCACTGGCCAGGTATACAGGAAAAGCCCTGCGAACTTTTGAATTGCATTTCCTGTTTGGCCAGCGTGGAGCTCTCATCTGCACAGGTGACCACGCAGAACTCATCAGCACAGGTAACAATGCAGCCTCCTGAGAATAGAAAAAGAGCACCAGCATGGACCGCACAAGAGGTACTGGATCTTATCGCTATATGGGGAGAGGATTCAGTGCTAATTGAACTCTGCTCCAAAAGACGAAATGAAAAAATATTTGAAAAAATTTCCAAGGCTATGGTGGGAAAAGGCCACACCAGGGACTCAGTGCAGTGCAGAGTGAAAGTGAAGGAGCTCAGACAAGCCTACCAGAAAACCAAAGCAGCAAACGGAAGATCCGGGTCTGGGCCAAAAACATGCCGCTTCTACGCTGAGCTGCATGCAATTTTAGGGGGCTGTGCCACCACTACCCCCCCTTGTCCGTGGATTCCGAGGTGGGGGTTGTAATCTCAACCATGGATGAGGATTCAGCGGAGGGGGAAGATGACGAGGAGGAAGAGGAGGAAGAGCTTGCAGAGAGCACACAGCACTCCATTCTCCCCAACAGCCAGGAGCTTTTTGTGACCCAGATGGAATTACCCTCCCAGCCCTCCCAAGCCACTAGCCCAGACAGTGAAGCCATGGAAGCGACCTCTGGTGAGTGTACCTTTGTAAATATAAAACATGGTTTAAAAGCAAGCTTTTTTTAATGATTGATTTGCTATGAGGGCTTGGCATGCATTAGCAGGCAGTAAAGTTACTGGAAAAGTTTGTTAACATGTCTGAGGATGGAGCGGAAATCCTCCAGGGACATCTCCATGAAGCACTCCTGAAGGTACTCCAAAAGCCTTTGCAGAAGGTTTCTGGGCAAGGCAGCCTTGTTCCGTCCACCATGGTAGGACACTTTACCACGCCATGCATGTAGCAAGTAATCGGGTATCATTGCATGACAAAGCCTAGCTGCGTATGGTCCCGGTGATTGCAGGCATTCAAGAAACATCCATTCTTTATCTCGCTCTGTTATCCTCAGCAGAGTGATATTGTTCATGGTAACCTGGTTGAAATTAAGGAATTTAAGTAAGGGGACAGAGAGATGAGGGATGGGAGAAAGGATAGGGCTGATCTTTTTTGCTTTCGGCCAGCAGGAATCTTCCCAGCTACCAGCCATGCGGTGGGGGGGAGGACGAGAAAGGGGGTGATTAGCAGTGATCTTCCATGATACCAGCCATACGGTGGGGGGGGAGGGGTAAAGCAATTCTAGAGAATTGGATTGGGGATGGGAGGGGTTGGCGTCTGCTGCTCCTTGTTAAGAGGAAAGAAGCAGCACAGGGAGAAGCTATATGCCTTATATGCCTTACCATGACAGCATGCAAGCTGAATTGTGATGCCCGGACCTGTGTCTGTGTTGATCTGTTACACCAGAGCCGCAGGCACTCAGTACTAAAAGAATCCAAATGCGACCTTGTAGTGAAATCACATGTGCTATGTAAAGTGAATAGTGTTGTTCACTGTGAAAGAGTATAACCATTTTTCTATGAAATGTATCTTTTATAATCCTTCTCTCACTATTTTCCCCCACTCATGCAGCTGCACATTTTTCAAGCTTCCCTACTCCATCCTGAAGGCTAGCTCAGATAAGGCAGAGGAAGAAGAGGACACGAGATGAAATGTTCTCAGAAATCATGGAAGTGACACGCAATGAAAGAGCTCATCTGAGGGAGTTGAAGGACATGGTAGCAAAGTACAGGAAAGATGCCAGTGAACGTGAGGATAGGAGGGACAAACGTGAGGATAGGAGGGATGAACGTGAGGATAGGAGAGATGCTTGAGATGAGAGGTGTAGGCAGGAAGATCAGCGGTGGCGGGATGCAACGCTGGAGCTGCTGCGTGATCAAACTGACATCCTCTGACGTCTGGTGGATCTTCAGGAGGAGCAGTGGGGTCACAGAGTGCCGCTGCAGCCCATGTTTAACCACCCTCATGTTCCATATCTTCCACACCCAGGTGTGTAAGAACTCGTGGGGGAAGGCTTTGTGCACCAGCCCACTCCACCCCTGTGGACAGTCCAACCAAAAGGCTGTCATTACATTGAAATGTGCTTAATGGCCTTTTCCTTCCCTCCTATCCTCCTCCCAAACCACTCCCGGGATACCTTGTTATTTCTCTTCCTCTTTTTATAATTACATGCTTTTTAAACGAAGGGGGAGGGTGGGTTGCTTACAGGAAATGATTTTAATAAAGAATACACGCTTTTTAAATGATAGTAACTTTATTTCCATAAGCAAGCTGTAATCGATGGGGGAAGGTGGGTTGCTTACAGAAGGGGTCAATAAAAGGGGGGAGGTTCATGAAGGGGAAACAAACACAGCAGTCACACCGTACCCTGGCCCTTGATGAAACTCGTTTTCAAGGCTTCTCTGATGCGCACCACTTCCTGGTGAGCTCTTCTTATCGCCCTGGTGTCTGGCTGCACGTAATCAGCGGCCAGGTGATTTGCCTCAGCCTCCCATCCCGCCATAAAGGTCTCCCCCTTACTTTCACAGAGATTGTGGAGCACACAGCAAGCAGCAATGACATTGGGGACATTGGTTTGGCTGAGGTCTGAGCAAGTGAGTAACGTTCGCCAGCGGGCTTTTAAATGGCCAAATGCACATTCTACCACTATCCTGCACTTGCTCAGCCTGTAGTTGAACAGCTCCTGACCACTGTCCAGGCTGCCTGTGTATGGCTTCATGAGCCATGGCATCAAGGGGTAGGCTGGCTCACCCAGGATAACGACAGGCATTTCAATATCCCCAACTGTTATTTTCTGGTCTGGGAAGTAAGTCCCTTGCTGCAGCCGTTTAAACAGAACAGTGCTTCTGAAGACGCGAGTGTCATGAACCCTTCCTGGCCATCACACGTGGATGTTGGTGAAATGTCCCCTGTGATCCACCAGTGCTTGCAGCACCATTGAAAAGTACCCCTTGCGGTTTATGTACTGGGTGCCCTGGTGCTCCAGTGCCAAGATAGGGATATGGGTTCCCCCCCACAGTTAGGGAATCCAATTGCAGCAAAACCATCCACTATGACCTGCACGTTTCCCAGAGTCACAACCTTTCATAGCAGCAGGTAAATGATTGCTTTGGCTACTTGCAACACAGCAGCCCCCACAGTAGATTTTCCCATTCCAAATTGATTCCCGAGTGACCGGTAGCTGTCTGGCATTGCAAGCTTCCAGCGGGCTATTGCCACTCGCTTCTCCACTGTGAGGGCTGCTCTCATCTTGGTTTTATGGCGCTTCAGGGCAGGGGAAAGCAAGTCACAAAGTTCAAAGAAAGTGCTCTTACGCATGTGAAAGTTTCACAGCCACTGCGAATCGTCCCATACCTGCAAAACTATGAGGTCCCACCAGTCTGTGCTTGTTTCCCGGGCCCAAAATCAGCGTTCAATGGGTAGAACCTCCCCCATTACCAGCAGGAGCTCCAAAGCACGGGGGCCCGCGGTTAGGGAGAAATCAGTGTCCATGTCCTCATCACTCTTGTCGCTGCGCTGCCGTAGCTGCCTCCTCTTCGCCTGCCTTTGCAGTTCATGGTTCACCATAGACTGCATGAGAATGTGCGAGGTGTTTACAATGTCCACAATTGGGCTATTGATCTGAGCAGGGTCCATGCTTGCTGTGCTATGGCGTTTGCTTTCAGTTCACAGGAAAAAAGGTGCGAAATGGTTTGTCTGCTGCTTTCAGGAAGGGAGGGGTGAGGCTGTACCCAGAACCACCTGCGACAATGATTTTTGCCCCATCAGGCACTGGGATCTCAATCCAGAATTCCAAGGGGCAGGGGAGACTGCGGGAACTGTGGGATAGCTACGGAATAGCTACCCACAGTGCAACGCTCCGGAAATCGATGCTAGCCTCGGACCATGGACGCACACCGGCGAATTAATGTGCCTAGTGTGGATGCGTGCAATCGACTTTATAATATCTGTTTTATAAGACCAGTTTAAATTAATTCGAAATTACCCTGTAGTGTAGACGTACTCAAAGACTGCTGGGAGACTAAGAAAGTTAGCCAGTTGAGTTTGTCAGCAGAGGCAGCCAGAGCTGTGTGTGTTTTTGTTTTGTTGCCTTATCTTGCAGGTACTCTGTAAGGAAGAACACACCATGGGAAGTAAACGGCATGTTGCCAACACCACTGCTAGTTCTTCCTTTGCCTGCACCTGTGAGGACCCCAACAGCCTGACACCCTGACCCTGGAGACTTTCACTCAGGTTCTGGTCTTGACTTGATGAAAATGTAGCCTGCATATCCCCACCAACAAAAGCCAAGGAGGGGATCGTCCAGGTGTGAAATGTGCCTTCTGATGGACTCCCTCAGGAAGCAGGAAAGAGAGCTGCAGGAGGAGGTGACTCATCTGTATGGCATCTTGGGAGCATGAGGACTTCATCTATCAGACACATGTGGCAACATCTGGGATGGAGGATGCTAGCTGACTACAGACAACTGCAGCAGCAGCACCAGAGGATTCAGGATAACTAGCTGCTCTCCAAGGAGGAGACTGGCTGCTGGCCACCATGTTCAGTAGTCATTGCTCCACCTGCACCATCCCTCCTCCCCCCCAGTCCATTGAGGTCAAGAACAAATATACTGTTCTGGCAATAGGAGGAGAGGAGCAAGTCCCAATAGCGGAGAGGAGCCATTTGTCCCCAAGGCTGGGAGGCTTACTGCCACTGAACCTGAAAGGAGGAGACATGGGGTGCTGGTGGTTGGGGACTCCCTTTTGAGGGAAATGGAGGCATCCATCTGCAAACCTGACATGACACCCAGAGAGGTGTGCTGCCTGCCTGGAGCCTATATCCAAGACATTATGGAAAGGTTTCCGATAACCATTATTCCCTCTGCTCACTACCCCATGATGTTCATCCATGTTGGCACTAATGATACTGCCTGGCCTGACACTGAGCAGATCAGCAGCACCTACAGGCCTCTGGGAGCTAGAGTGAAGGAGCTGTGTTCTTATCCATCCTCCCTGTTGAGGGTAAGGGTTCAGGCAGGTACATGCACATCCTGGAGAGGGCTTCAGCTTCTTCAACCATTGGAAGCTGTTCCAGAAAGAAGGTCTTCTAGGAAGAGGTGAGGTCTACTTAACCAAGAAGAAGAAGAAGATCTTCATGCTCCAACTTGCCAACTTAGTGAGGAAGGCTTTCAACTAGTTAAAATGTGGGCAAGTGACAAAAGCCCTCAGGTAACTGTAAAAAAGATGACCTAACAGAGGATTAGCTGTTCAGAGAGAGGTGGAAAATGACAATAGGGTCAAAGGAACAACAAGATGGACATCAGTGAGGGAATCTGATCAACATTTTAGATGTCTGTACACAAATGTGAGGAGTATGGGGAATAAACAGGAAGAAATGGAAGTATTACTACATAAACTAAATTATAATTTAACTGGCAGCACAGAGATTTGATGGAATACGTCTCATGACTGGAATAGTGGTAAAGATAGGTATAACTTATTCAGAAAGGACAAGCGGGGGAAAAGGGAAGAGGGGTTGTATTTTATATAAAGGATATATACACTTGTTCTGAGGTCCAGAAGGAGGTGAGAGGTGGACCAGTTAAGAGAGCTGAGAGTCTCTGGGTAAAGATAAAAAGGTTAAAAAATAAGGGTGATGTCATAATAGGGGTCTAATATAGACCACCAAATCAGAAAGAGGAGGTGGATGAGGCATTTCTAAAACAAATAACAGAAATATCCAAAAAACAGGACCGGGTAGTAATGAGGGACTTTAACTACCCAGCCATTTGTTGGGAAATTAATACAGCAAAACGCAAAATTTCCAAATGAAATGTATTAGGGACAACTTTTTGTTCCAGAAAGTAGAGGAAGTAACCAAGGAGACAGGCATTTTATACTTGATTCTGACCAATGGGAAAGAAATAGTAGGGAATCTGAAGGGGAAAGGCAATTTGGGTGACAATGATAATCAAATGATAGAATTCATTATTCCAAGGAGGGGAAGGAGTGAGCGATGCAGAATAAGGCTAATGGATTTCAAGAAAGCAAACTTTAACAAACTCAGACAACTGGTAGGTAAAGTCCAATGGAAAGAAAACCTAAGAGAACAAGGAGTCTGGGAGATCTGACAATTCCTCAAGGAGACAATATCAAAGGCACAACTGCAAACTATTCCAATTCAAAGAAAAGATAGAAACAATATGAAGAGGTCAATATGGCTCCACCAAGAGCTCTTTAATTACCTGAAAATCAAAACAGAATCATACAAAAAGTGGAGATGAAGTTGATAAGGAGAAGCACAAAAGAACAGGACAAGTATGTAGGGACAAAATCAGAAAGGCTAAGTTACAAAATGAGTTACACCTGGCAACGGACATAAAAGTCAAAAGAAGAGGTTCTTTAAATACATTAGGAGCAAGAGAAAGATGAAGGAAAGTGTAGGTCCTCTACTTATTGAGAAACGAGAGCTACTAACTGATGACATCAGGAAAGCTGAGGTGCTTAATTCCTATTTTGCTGTAGTCTTCACTGAAAAGGTTAATGGTAACCAGATACTCAACACAATTAATATTAACAGTCAGGATGAAGGAACACTTGCCAAAATAGGAAGCTAACAGTTTAAAGAATATTTGGATAAGTTAGATGTATTCAAGTCAGCAGAGCCTAATGAAATTTATCCTACCGTACTTAAGGAACTAGCTGAAGCAATCTTGGACCCATTAAAAATTATCTTTGGGAACTACTAGAAGATCAGATAGATCAAGAAGACTGGAGAGGGGAAATATAGTACATATCTTTAGAAAGGGGAAGAAGGCGCACCCAGGGAATTGTATACCAGTTAGCCTAACTTCAATACCTGGAAGAACATTGGAGCAAATCATTAAACAGTCAATTTGTAAGCACCTAGATCATAATAGGATTATAAGGAATAGTCAGCATGGATTTGTCAAGAACAAATCATGCCAAAGCAATTTAATTTCCTTCTTTGATAAAATTGCTTGCTTAGTGAACTGGGGGAAGCAATAGACATGATATTCCTCGATATGAGTAAGGCTTTTGACACAGCTTTGCTTGACGTTCTCATAAGCACACTAGGGAAATGTGGTCTAGATTAAATTACTATAAGGTGGTGCACAATTGATTGAAATACCACACTCAAAGAGTAGTTATCAATTGTTTGCTGTCAAATAGGGAGGGCATATCTAGTGGAGTTCCGCAGAGGTCAGTCCTAGGTCTGGTACTATTCAGTATTTTTATTAATGACTTGGATAATGGAGTAGAGAGCATGCTTATGAAACTTTCAGATGACACCAAGTTGGGAGGGGTTGCAAGCACTTTCATCAACAAGGTTTAAAATTCAAAATGACCTTGACAAATTGGAGAATTGATCTGAATTCAACAAGATGAAAATCAGTAAAGATGTGCAAAATACTTCACTTAGGAAGGAAAAATCAGATACATAACTACAAGTGGGGAATAGCTGTCTAGGTGGTAGGACAGCTGAAAAGGATCTGGGGGTTATTGTGCACAATAAACTGAATGTTAATCATCAATGTGATGCAGCTGAAAAGGATGTTTTAACAGGAGTGTTGAATGTAAGACAAAGAAGGTAATTTTCTGGATTTACTCGGCATTGGTGAGGCCCCAGCTGGAGTACTGTGTCCAGTTCTGGGCAAATTAGAGTCCAGAGGAAAGCAACAAAAATGATAAAAGGTTTCGAAAACCTCACCTAGGAGGAAAGGTTAAAAAGATTTGGCATGTTTAGACTTGAGAAAAAAAAGACTGAGGGGCGACCTGATAACAGTCTTTCAATATGTTAAGGGCTGTTACAAAGTGGATGGTGATCAATTGTTCTCCATGTCCACTGAAGATAGGACAAAAAATAATAGGCTTAACCTGCAACCAGGGAGGTTTAGGTTAGATATTAGGAAAAACTTTCTAACAGCAGGTTAGACTTGATCACTTCACAAGATCCCTTCCAGACCTGTGTTTCTATGATTCTATTAAATGAATTGCACAAGGCGATTCTGGCCCTGCTGCAGGAGTTCTTGCTGCTGCCTGATGGTATGGAGCTTCCAGCTTCTCCCCAAAACCCCAGCAGTCTAATTAATTCTGGGCCTTCAAGGCCCAGCCTCACATCTGCCCCTTGCCCGTCTGTGCACCTCTGTTCCTCCTGAAGCTCCAGAGGTCCTTTTCCCTGCCCCAGGCCTGGTATTGAAAAGATGGGGAGAAGCCAGGGGAGAAGGGAGCGGAACCGGCTTGATCTGTTGGACTCTTTCTGTTCCCTCCTTTCTACTCATCTCCTGTGAAAAATGGGTCAGTGTGTTCCCTGACAGATGCATTTCAGCCTTCTATGATGGAAAATCCAGAACAAACCTTGGTAAGATGTTCCAGTTGTTAATTACCCTCCATGCTGCTAGTTAACTGTCTCTCTATTCTCCACTTTCATTTTGGATTCTCAAGTTTTAACTTTCTTTGCATATACCAGTGCTAGGACTTGGGATCACTCCAAAATGTGTGCCTTATTTCTAGTCTGAATTTGTCACTGTGCTGGGTCCAGTACAAATACATAAATAGAGACAGTCCTTGTCCTGAAAAGCTTACAAATCTAAAGCCCCATTCCTGAAAGGGGCTTTGTGTAGGTGGACCTCTGAGCTCATATAGCACTCCAGTGACTTCTTCTTGGAGGACATGGCTATATTCAGTCCAAATTCATTCCACTGATGCCTTAATTAAGTGGTGAGACAGCAAATAACAATCTGAGTCCCTTAACCCCTGCACGTTGATCACATTTTCAAAGTGAAAATTTTGACATTGGGACTGTGCGGTGTCACAGGGAAGGTTTTTTTCTGGTGGATAAAGGAGACTGGTAGAGAAGTTGGAAGAAAAAGAGGCACTCTATTTTGTTTCCCTCCCTATCCCCCTTTAGAATGAAAAACTGGGACAATTCACAGTAAAGGGCATGGTGGGAGCAAACAGCCTTTATCCCTCTGTCTGACTTCTACTGTTCTTTCCTAGTCCTAACCTCCCTCTAAGCCTACCTAACAACCCCCCCCGCATCCTTCCCCACTACCTCATTCCCTAGTGGACTCCATTCTCCCCTTTTACTAAACCCTGGCAACCCAAGCCTATCCCCGCCTGGCTCAGGACCTTGCCAATTCACCTGAACTTCCTCCAACCTAATCCCCATCTGCTGAGATACACACGCCATCACTATGCCCCTCGCTCTTACTTAACCCCTCCACATCTGAGAGCCACAGTCCCAGTTCTGAATCATCTCCCCTCCCCCAATACTGCCAAGCTCAGAACAACCTGCAGACAGACTCAGAACACCCCCATCACCACTAGATTCAGAAGCCCCTCCCCACCGCACACACATTTGATGCTGGATCTGAAAAAGCAAGAGTAGAGGCAGAAAGGAACATGTGCTATACTCTGCCTCTGTGGGCCTGGACTGAAATAGCACCACAGAAGGCTATGACTCTTCCCTCTCCCACCTGCAGTCTATATACCAGTGGTACTCAACCAGGGGTACATGTACCTCTGAGGGTACGCAGAGGTCTTCCCGGTGGTACATCAATTCATCTAGATATTTCCTAGTTTTCAAACAGACTACATAGAAAGCACTAGTGAAGTCAGTACAAACTAAGATTTCATACAGACAATGATTTGTTTATATTGCTCTATACACTATACGCTGAAATGTCAGTACAATATTTATATTCCAGTTGATTTATTTTATAATTAGATGGCAAAAATTAGAAAGTAAGCAATTTTTCAGTAATCTTGTGCTGTGTCGCTTTTGTATTTGTATGTCTTATAAGCAAATAGTTTTTAGGTGAGGTGAACTTGGGGGGTATGCAAGACAAATCAGACTCCTGAAAGGGGTACAGTAGCCTGGAAAGGTTGAGAGTCACTGCTAGATACAGTCCTGGTAACAGTCAGGCATACTGCAGCCTCCAGTGGCAGAAAACGGTATTTCAGCTTGCCTTCCATCAGCCACACTATACAGATGGACTACCATAGATGGGGTTTAGCACCATTTACCCTGAATGACCAAACACCCTGATTTAAGTCATGATAAGATGCAACAAGTTACAAACAACAATGGAGGGAGAAGGCAACAGTAATAGAAACACATGAATATATAGGCTGGCTATGTGCACAGTTAGCAATTTCCTTTTTTTTTCAAATATAAATATTAATAATATTAGTAATCCCTAGTGGCCACCTAAATATCCATTATCAGCTGGCAATTTCTCATTGGCATCACAGTGACAGTGTATGTTGAGGAAGTATTTGAAGCAAGGCCAGGGATTGGCTGCATGGATTAGTTCAGAGAGGGTGCTCCACACATAAGAGGCATTAGGGCATTTTCAGCAGAAGTGGTCAAGAGTTAATTGGTGTCCTGGTAATGTGGAGGTAGGGAGGGGACACAACAAGATGTAAAAGAGGATAAATAGCAAGGGGCTAAGTAATGAATGGTTTAAAGATAAGGACAAGAAGCTAATATTTGATGTAGTAGAGAAGGGGAAGCCAATAGAGGGACTGAAAAATGGGTCTGATTATGATCAAAACAATGGAACTGGAAGATGAACTTGGAAGCAAAGTTTTGAAAAAACTTAAAAGGGAAAAGGCCAGGAAGGAGGAAGAGGCTGCAATAGTAAAGATGGGAGTTAATTTGGCCTGAATGAGAGCTTTGACAGTTCATTATGAAGTTAAGCTGCAGTGCATAGCAATTTGAACCATTTATTAAATTATGAAGCATACCATATAGAACATACAGCAATTTGTAAAATATGCATCAGTAAATATAATACATACTCAGGTCATTTAAAAAGTAAATCCATTCTTTACAGACTTGCTTTAGAAGTCCACAACTGGGCAAAACTCTGTTGATTTACCCTAAGAAAGGATTTCCGAATCAGGTCCCAAAATATCATTGAATTCTGTAATTTAAATATCTGCAAAATACATTTCAAGAACACTAGTCTCTCTGCACTGTTTAGTAGCAGTCTGCATTTGTGATTATGGTAGTAATCCTACTACACACGGTTCACTACTAGATAGTATGCCAAGAAAAGATATCTCGATGGAAGAAAGATTTAGAAGTCTAATAGAATTTTGTCTCCACAACTTCATTGCTTCAGATGTCTGCAGTATAGCAGACTCCATTAGACAAAGAAAAAGTTCCCTCTACACTGCATTTTGCTTAACTGGAGACTGAGAATTGGTCAATATCTTCTCTCAGCAACTCCACAGATTATATCCTCTCTCACTTTTTTTGCAGGATGCTAACAAACTTTCTTCGTCCTCCATTTTCATTAAAAGCGTAGACAGGGATGCTTGTCTTGGGCATGAAGACAGCCATGTAAGGTATATACACATAGGGTTATGGCATGTCTTTACTGACCTAAGCAGTGCCTCACTTTCTACACTACTGTTTATACCCATGGTGGCATGCAATCTATATATCCTACATGCCACAGTCAGGAATGTGCAGTTTAGATGTACCCTCAGACAGGTATCAGATGTTTTCCCCTTGGGTGACTGAGTAGAAGCCAGAGTGTAATAAAATAACTAACTTGAAGCCTCTGGATTTCATTTCCAAATTCTCTCACTCTGCCTAAGTTAAAAAATCCAGTGCATTCAATTATACTCAGAATCTACTTGGGTAGTTTGTTGTAATGCTACTTAGTTAATGAAAACACTCAGATGACCCATCTTTTTATATTAAATTGCATTTTAGGGATTCCAGAAAAGAGCCTCAAGTTAAAGTGTGGGAATATGCTAGTTTTTTATTTGTAGATGTTATCATCCTGACAGCTTTTTCTTATATGGTTATTAAATAGCATCATAAATGAAGAGGTTCTTCTTTTTCCCCTTAGTCAAACTTGAGGTAAAATTGTATCTTACTTCATTATGTATGAACATAGTAGGTTCATGAAATCTTCTGTAAACAGAAGCTATGAAAATGTAAGTGTCATATACCAGGTAGACAATTGTAAATCATGCCATGTTACAAGCCTGTTTTATTAAAGTATGCTCAATAGTTTTACTGAATCATACTGTATGCATTCTTCAACATTTCCAAAAGTGAAGCATTTGAAAGACTTTTATAAAAGCAAAACTGTTTGTGGATATCATGTTAGACCATAGACAGTTATTCTTTTAACAACTTTACAATGTATATATTTTTATTTAATGTTTCACCTAGAAATTATAGAAAATGGATAAAGGAAGCAAGAGCAGGCAAGGAGAAATCTATGGGTAGCAAAGTTAAGGACAATAAGAAGGCATTTTTAAGTAAATCAGAAACAAAAGGAACCCTAATAATGGTAATGGTCCATTACTAGATAGAAATGAAAGAAACTGTTAATAATTATGCAGAAAAGACAGAAATGTTCAATAAATATTTCTGCTTTGTATTGTGGGAAAAATAGATTATGTAGTCATATCATATTATGATGGTAAAATAATTTCAATGCCAACAGGAAATCAGGAGGATGTTAAACAGCAGCTACTAAAGTTAGATATTTTTAAATCAGCAGGTCCAGATACCTTGTATTTGCGAGTTTTAAAAGAGCCAAGAAGCTCTCTTGACTATTAATATTATTTTCAATAAGTCTTGGAACACTGGGGAAGTTCCAGCAACCTGGAAGAAAGCTAATGTTGTGATAAATTTAAAAAAGGGTAAAAGGCATGACCCAAGTAACTATGGGTATCTCTACATTGCAAGGTAAGCCTGGGTTTGAGCCTAGCTACACACAAATCTCTCAGACTCAGGCTCAGACCTAGGGTCCTAGGACCATGCAGGGCTGGAGGGTCTGAGCTCATGTCAAGTCATGACCAGGTTTTGAACCCTACTGCTTTGCAGTGTAAACACAGCCCCACTTGACTCCTGTTCTGGGAGTCTGCCAAAATTACCCCACAATCCCATGAGCCCCCTTTCTTTGTCCTCTTTATCCCAACAATCTCTAGTTGAATCAATTGAAGTGAAAGCTACCCCTCCTTGGCATAGAGCAGCAGCTCAGTGAGTCAGTGTTAACATTTCCATTGTCTTCTGACTATCAAGCTAGAAACACACCCTCAAAGAGCCTTTTGTGTTTGCAATGGACACTGACCAAAATAAGACTTTTTCAAAGTGAGCTGCTTCATGGGAGCACAGCCACATTTTGATGAATCTCTGGTGCAAGACCAGCAAAACTTTGCACTTTAGCAAAAGTAACAGGAATGACCTCACATACAAGCAGATATCTAAAAAGCTGGCAGCCTTGCAAATTTTCCAGACCAGGGACCAGTGCAGGGAGCAAATTAAGAGGCTGAAGAAAGAATATTTGGAAGACCAGGAACCAGAACCATACCTTAGCCAAATTGCCAACCTCCTGCCCATTTTATGAGGTGTTTGTCCACGTGCTGGGCACTGTATCCAGCAAGGAGCTAACCGTGGTGCATGACTGCTTTGTAAGACAGGATAGTGCCCCACTGGTTCCTGAATCCAGCATGGGAACTAATGGAAGCCAGCATCAGGTTCCAAATGAAGTCACTCTGTTGCTGAAACCAGTCCCTGAGCAGGCTGTAGAACAGAAACAGCAGCAAATTCTGGGTCCATATTCAAAGGAGCTGTTCGAAGTCATCCCTCTGAGGAACACCCTACTGCAAATGTGCAGGAGACAGAAGCTGCCCCTGAGCCCGATACATTTCTGACCCCAATTTAAAGTGTGTTGTTATAGTACTGAGAGGGATTTCCACTCTAAGAACCAATGCAAAATTTATGAGATGCTCCAGCTAGCAGGGTGTACTGCTAATGACGGATTGTATCCCAGTGCCTTGGCATCCCTTCTCCCACTCACCCCTAACAAGTTAAAAATAGTGAGCAGGAAATGCAAACAGTGAAGAACAGCTTTAAAGCGTATTTTTACTGTTTTCCTTAAAATAATAATGGCTTTAAATTTGCCGTTCTGTAATCGCTCAGTGGTCTATGG